>NC_090887.1:31358751-31371251 GCF_036669925.1 Montipora capricornis | reverse complement strand
CTCGTTATTCTCTTGCACAAAGAATGTTCGGCACCTTTCCTTCATTTATTGTGGCAATCAGTCAAAAAAATAAGGAACGTACTGAGTGTGCGAAAGGGACATCTTAGTTTGTTTTTCCAAATTAAGAGAATTTCCGACTTGAATTGGAGTTTTTGTGGGGAATATACGCTAACTCCTAGAGACACTGGAGACTCGCTGAGCTCCACATTTTAAAACCACATTTTAATGTTTAGTTTGTAAAAACTTTGCGCGCAATACAGTTCCACTATGGTCGTCATGCAACATTCTCATTTGCTTGTTTTCACAAAATTGTTCTAAATGTTGTGTTTTTTATCGTAAAATTGGATTCGATCCCATGACGTCGGAATAGAGTTGGCTGGCAACTTCCTGTACCACTCTGACTTTAGTACAAACTGTTTGAAAGGATAGTCAGACAGCGAGATCGAAAACAACACGAACAAACAAGCAAATGAGAATGTTGCGTGACTGCGTGACGACCATTGTAGAACTGTGATTCTGTTCTTTTATTTTTTTAGGAAAACAGAGGTCAAAATCAATATGGAGAGGACAAAAGCAATATGGAGATAAAAGCTTACTAGTCTTACTCTAAGTATTACCACGTCTCAACCAATGGGATAAGACTATTTCGAGACACCTTTTGCAGCGGTACTATTACCGAAAATCATCGAATCACTGTCATGCGCTGTGTTTACATTACTGCCATCAGGTAATGTTACTTGTAAGGGCGCCCATTATTTTGCGAAATCTTTGAAAACGGGCAAAAGAAATTCACAGAGCTCTCGAATGTCAATGAACCGAGATGTATTTCCAACAGAAAAGCGAAATTTTTGCGAAGAGGCTTCGAAAGCTTTTCGTGAAATCGGCACTTGGCTAAAACCGGTTCAAGTGATCCTTGACATCGTTCATGTAATGAATACCATACGATCAGACAGCTTCATAATTCCATCATGATGGTACCAAAATAGCATTAAATAACACAAGAAATTTGAAATTTCTATCATAGAAGCAACGCAATTTATTCAGTTGACAACCTCCAGTAATCTTCCAAAACCTACGCAACGGAACGTTTCATGAAAACAGGGAAATATTCTGACTTACAAAGCGCGCCAAATCCATCAGCAACCCGCCATTTTCGTGGAGGGTTTTAAAATCGAACTAAAATACGTGAAAATTTGCTGGATTCCTTCTGACACGATCGACACGGCAACATTTTCTATCGAAAACAATATTTACCGTCTTTTTGCCTCGGCTTTTTATGCAGGACTTTAAATATTTGTGAAAGCATTTTTCTGATTTTTAACTTTAGCGGCTCATATCAAGTATAATTTGAAGGCAAAAATTATCGACACCATATAAATACGTTACTTTCGGCCTTTGTAATTAAACCTACACCGATTGTAATTGCGAAAGCTTGAGTTAAATTGCACTACTTACCAAAATCGGGTCAAATGTCCACCGGCACACAGCATTGATTCGATGACCGAAAGTCCTGAAAAAATTACCTTTTTGCCAAGTCACGGTTTTACGATTTATTGGAATCGTAATAACTCGCCACTGACATGTTTCCGACCAGAAAACAGCAGTCCAATAGATAGTGGCAAACCTCATGAATTCCACGACGCAAAGTTCCTTTAACCAAGTTCCATATATAACAAAACTCAAGTAACGTTACTGTCACACATTCTTCTCATTGGACGCTTGGTGGTAAGGTTACTTCGCGATACTTCATGCCTTGTTCAGTCGCACCCGCTCTTTTCGGATAAGAATTTTAAAACATCCAAGCAATCTTGGTCAATCAGTGAGCGATCGACTTTGAAACGCTGTTTTATCTCCTTTAAAATGCAGCATACGGCATGTGCGACATCATAATATCTGTGTAGAAACAGATCCGGTATTCCTCTTCGTGGACCATGCGACGAGTTTCAATTATCGATCAGTGCACCTTTTATTCTTGCAAGTATCAAGAGCGCTAAAAAGTCGCCGAATGTCGCTGGAGCGGTTAAGTGGGAGAGCATCTGATTTGATCATGTTCTACCTCGCAAACTTTTTTTAATTTTCTGGCTTCATCACATGTTTTTGAATTTTCGTTTTCCTAATTGCTAGTATACGGAAGATTTTCAATGCGTGAAAAAAGGGACGTTTCGTAAAAAGCTTAGTAGAATACGGAAAAGGTAACATTAGTGCTTCCTCAAATAGGATGTTTTTCAAAGTAACATTACCAAAACTAGAATGACCCTTTGTTGACTCTTCAACATAATAACAGAGTTTCTTATTCACAGAACACCTCAACTGCTCACTGTAGTTGAGTGTTTTTTTTCGATACTTTCTATTTACGTTTAGCATCCGAAATTATAGCTCATAAAATGTTAAGGCAAACACTGAGGCCCAGTTCAGACGTCGTACTTCTGCCGTGTGGAACTAAATTCAGGAATTAAGTTCGACAAAAGCACGGCAGAAGCACGGCGTCTGAATCAAACTTTTGAATTAAGTTCGGCAAGCAATTAAGTTCGACAAGCTCTGCCGTGCTACACGACTTTGGCACGGCATTGATTCAAACGTCGTGCTTGTGTCGCGCCAAACAAAATTCATAAATCATGTTAATGTATTTGGCGAGACTGAGTTCCCACGGGGAGTTAGGAGAAGAATTGTTACGAGGCATCAGTAAAGCCTGAATTTGGTTCGACTTTGTCACGGCGTCTGAATCAGAGTTGTTTCCCTACAGTGCTACAGTCGAACCAAATTGCAATTAAGTTCGGCACGGCAGAAGCACGACGTTTGAACTGGGCCTGAGTCCCAATTCCGACTGAACTTTTGAGTAATCCGTAATCGGCATGCAAACATTTGACTCGTGGCTCATATAATATACACTTAGCGATGTTTCTTTTTTACACTTTTTTATTTGTTTATTTATTTCAACTATTAAACATACTTTTTTAGAAATGTTTCATAAACGTTTTTTTAAATACGTATTTGGGGAGTCTGTAGAGAGCGCTAAAAGTAGAAATCCAATTTGATCACATGATCTACCTTGCGAACTTAACCTGTGATCTATCGGGTGTACTTTTCAAAAGGCACGCCAGGTTCTTTAGACAGGCGCGAAAGGTTATCGCGAACTTCGCAGTACACGTTTTTCGATTTTCGTATTCCAGACTTCTAGTATACGGATGGCAAACAAGGCTTGAAAAGAGGACCTTTTCGAAGAAAGCTTTGAATTCAAACAACGATAAGTCCTATTACTGTCGTGACGTTTTCTGATATGAAGTCCTAAACTAACTTCACTAAAAACGCAATGACCGTTGATAACACGTCAAGCTGATTAAAATCTCCAACAAACTCAACGGTGTTAAAGTACCTAATAACCTTTATTAGTGTCAACAATTAATTTGCATTTTTTTTTCCAGTAGGCGACCGATCTTGGCCCTTCTTGTGGCTTTTCAGCACTTAAAAATTGGCCTCAGCAATATGAGCGACTTCTATGACTATGAACTGTATCGCACATTTCTCAGTAACATTACTGACACCTGAAGTCCCTTTTCCGCTTTCAAGAATGGAAATTATAATAGACATCTACACGCAAATCTGGTTCTCGGAGAACCAAAAAGAATTTGCCAACTTCTGTCACACGTAATAAAGTTGCTATTAAAGGTAGGCTGTATTCCAAGCATGCCTCCATTGAAAATTGCAGACAAGCGTTTTACGCCAGAAAAGCTACAACCACCTAACAGCAAAATCAGCCTTTCTCGAGGCCTTACTGGCTCATACGTGAAAACATTCGTTTGGTTATGCTGCTAATATCTTCCGAACTAACATCTGCTAATATCTTTCTGGGAAAAGACATGAAAAAAAAACACACTTTCAGTAACTTTGGTTATGATTGTTTTTTGGCGCGTTAAGAGAGTAATGTTACCGACTGAATAACCTAATCCTAGTTGCAAATTTGTTGGTCCGTGTAAGACGCACGTCATTTCTCAGTAACATTACTGACACCTTAAGTCCCTTTTCCGCTTTAATCAATGGAAAGTATAAGATACACGCAAATTTGGTTCTCGGAGAAACAAATAAATTTTGTCATTTGCTGTCACACGTAATAAAGTTGCTAATTTAAGCTATACTCCAAGCATGCCTCCGTTCAAAATTCCAGACACAAGCGTTTTAAGAAATGCTAACCATCTAACAGCACAATCAGCCTTTCTCGCGGCCTTACTGGCTCACACGCGATTCCCCACACGAGCTACGTAAAGTGGTCTGTGGATTCAAGAGCGTTCTGTTACCTTTTCCGTATTCTACTAAGCTTTTTACGAAACGTCCCTTTTTTGATGCATTGAAAATCTTCCGTACACTAGCAATTAGGAAAACGAAAATCGAAAAACGTGATGAAGCCAGAAAATTAAAAAGTTTGCCAGGTAGAATATGATCAAATCAGATGCTCTCCCACTTAACCGCTCCAGCGACATTCGGCGATTTTTTAGCGCTCTTGATACTTGCAAGAATAAAAGGTGCACTGATCGATAGTTGAAACTCAACGCATGGTCCTCGAAGAGGAATACCGGATCTGTTTCTTCACAGATATTATGATCTCGCACATGCCGTATGCTGCATTTGAAAGGAGATAAAACAGCGTTTCAAAGGCGATCGCTCACTGATTGACCAAGATTGCTTAGATGTTTTAAAATTCTTATCCGAAAAGAGCGGGTGCGACTGAACAAGGCATGAAGTATCGCGAAGTAACCTTACCACCAAGCGTCCAATGAGAAGAATGTGTGACAGTAACCTTACTTGAGTTTTGTTTTGTTGGAACTTGGTTAAAGGAACTTTGCGTCGTGGAATTCATGAGGTTTGCCACTATCTATTGGACTGCTGTTTTCTGGTCGGAAACATGTCAGTGGCGAGTTATTACGATTCCAATAAATCGTAAAACCGTGACTTGGCAAAAAGGTAATTTTTTCAGGACTTTCGGTCATCGAATCAATGCTGTGTGCCGGAGGACATTTGACCCGATTTTGGTAAGTAGTGCAATTTAAGTCAAGCTTTCGCAATTACAATTGGTGTAGGTTTAATTACAAAGGCCGAAAGTAACGTATTTATATGGTGTCGATAATTTTTGCCTTCAAATTATACTTGATATGAGCCACTAAAGTTAATAATCGGAAAAATGCCTTCGCAAATATTTAAAGTCCTGGATAAAAAGCCGAGGCAAAAAGGCGGTAAATATTGTTTTCGATAGAAAATGTTGTCGTTTCGATCGTGTCTGAAAGAGTCCAGCAAATTTTCACGTATTTTAGTTCGATTTTAAAACCCTCCACGAAAATGGCGGGTTGCTGATGGATTTGGCGCGCTTTGTAAGTAATAATATTTCCCTGTTTTCATGAAACGTTCCGTTGCTTATGTTTTGGAAGATTACTGGAGGTTGTCAACTGAATAAATTGCATTGCTTCTATGATAGAAATTTCATTTACACTCGAAATTTCTTGTGTCATTTAATGCTATTTTGGTACCATCATGATGGAATTATGAAGCTGTCTGATCGTATGGTATTCGTTACATGAGCGATGTCAAGGATCACTTGAACCGGTTTTAGTCAAGTGCCGATTTCACGAAAAACTTTCGAAGCCTCTTCGCAAAAATTTCGCTTTTCTGTTGGAAATACATCTCGGTTCATTGACATTCCAGAGCTGTGTGAATTTCTTTTGCCGTCTTCAAAGATTTCGCAAAATAATCGGCGCCCTTACAAGTAACATTACTTGATGGCAGTAATGACAGTGATTGGATTGTTTTCGGTAAGATTACCGCGGCAAAAGGTGTCTCGAAATAGTGTTATCCCATTGGATGAGACGTGGTAATACTTAGAGTAAGACTAGTAGGCTTTTATCTCCATATTGTTTTTGTCCTCTCCATATTGATTTTGGCCTCTGTTCCGGAAGTAAACATTACAGTAAACATTACAGTGCCATTTTTAAAAGTGTGGAGCTGAGCGAGACCCCCGTATCTCCAGCACTTGCATACTATTCCATAATTTCCAATTTCAGCAATTTCTCAAATTGCTGTTACACCCTTTTTACAATTAGGGAGGGTAGGCTAAGTGCTAGGGTTACCGTAACAAGAGGGTTACTTTAGTTGGCTAGCACTTACACATTTCTGCTTCTTTATCAACGCGTTTAGAAGGCAGCTAGGGTTACCCTGGCTCTAGGGTAGCCCTGCCTGAGTGCTAGGGTTACCCTACCTGCCTTTAAACAAGGCCGTAATTTCGAAAAAGAGAAAAACAAACTACACTTTTCAAAAAGAAAAGGTCAGTTGATCGGAAAAAGAAACTTGGCTTTTAAAACACAATAAAACGAAGAAAGATTTGAGAAAAGAAAAAACAATGATGTCCCTAAAGAGCTTTCATACCTTCGGTAGGTTCCTTAATTTTTTTTATCAATCTCCACCATAAATGAAGGGCAGATGCCGGTCATTCGAAAATATCAGTACAGCAGAATAGCGCTAAAATTTCAAAAAAAAAAAAGGAAGGGGAAAAAAAAGGACCCTGGGCCCGGGTTTTGGCTACAACCAACTTATATACTGACGTTAAAGAGCTCTAATATTGTCTCTTCCCTACCCTCCGGTAGGAAGATTAGATCTGAACTTTTCTCCTTTGTTGTTGTTAGTTTGTACAGGAAACACCTCATTGTCTCCTTGCAGTACGCTCTTAGAATCATCTACAACCCAACGACCAAACACATCCCTGGCATCGAGTAAGTATTTCATCTTTTAGGTTCCTTAATTTTTTTTTACTAAATTTCCACCCTAAATGAAGGACAGATGCCAGTCATTCAAAAATAACAGTACAGCAGAATAGCGACGAAAATTCAAACAAACAAAAAAAAATGGGGAAAAAAAAGGACCCTGGGCCCGCGTTTTGGCTACAACCAACAAAATAATTAATATCCGGACGGTAAAGAGCTCTAATATAGTCTCCCTTCCCTCCAGTAGGAAGATTAGATCTGAACTTTTCTCCTTTGTTGTTGTTATTTTGTACAGGAAACGCCTCATTGTCTCCTTGCAGTACGCTTTTAGAATCATCTACAACCCAACGACCAAACACGTCCCTGGCATCGAGTAAGTATTTCATCTTTGACATTTTAAACCGTGGTGTACAATCATGTATTTGAACAAAGGAAATCCTAATTTTAGGCATGGAAGCTCACTGTTGATTATTAAAAAAGCCAAGTTATTAGCCATTGTTAGTTCCAGTTGCGTGTTAGCTTCAAAGAAAGGGAAAGAGTGCCTAATATTAAGTGCAAATGAAACAGCACAACAAAATACAGTAAGTCCTTGCTGTCCACATTGCAGTTTTGCAGAAACGTTGGAGAGAAATGTTTCTGTTTTCTTCTTGACAACGGGAAAACGTTGTTTAACAAATATGGTAGTTGCCAAAACGTGGGCCCAGGGTCGGGGTGTCTGGTTATTCTCTTGCACAAAGAATGTTCGCCACCTTTCTTTCATTTATTGTGGCAATCAGTCAAAAAAATAAGGAACATACTGAAGGTGCGAAAGGGACATCTTAGTTTGTTTTTCCAAATTAAGAGAATTTCCGACTTGAATTGGAGTTTTTGTGGGGAATATATGCTAACTCCTAGAGACACTGGAGACTCGCGGAGCTCCACCTTTTAAAACCAAATTTTAATGTTTAGTTTGTAAAAACTTTGTGCGCAATACAGTTCCACTATGGTCGTCATCCAACATTCTCATTTGCTTGTTTTCACAAAATTGTTCTAAATGTTGTGTTTTTTATCGCAAAATTGGATTCAATCCCATGACGTCGGAATAGAGTTGGCTGGCAACTTCCTGTACCACTCTGACTTTAGTACAAACTGTTTGAAAGGAAAGTCAGACAACAAGATCGAAAACAACACGAACAAACAAGCAAATGAGAATGTTGCGTGACTGTGTGACGACCATCGTAGAACTGTGATTCTGTTGTTTTATTTTTTTACGAAGTAACCATTACAGTGCCATTTTTTAAAGTGTGGAGCTGAGCGAGACCCCAGTGTCTCCAGCACTTGCATACTATTCCATAATTTCCAATTTCAGCAATTTCTCAAATTGCTGTTACACCCTTTTTACAATTAGGGAGGGTAGGCTAAGTGCTAGGGTTACCGTAGCAAGAGGGTTACTTTAGTTGGCTAGCACTTACACATTTCTTCTTTTTTATCAACGTGTTTACAAGGCAGCTAGGGTTACCATGGCGCTAGGGTAGCCCTGTCTGAGTTCTAGGGTTACCCTACCTGCCTTTAAACAGGGCCGTAATTTCGAAAAAGAGAAAAACAAACTCCACTTTTCACAAAGACAAGGTCAGGTGCTCGGAAAAAGAAACTTGGATTTTAAAACACAAGAAAACGAAGTACGATTTGAGAAAAGAAAAAACCATGATGTCCCTTAAGAGCTTTCATACCTTTGGTAGGTTCCTTAATTTTTTTTTAGTAATTTCCACCCTAAATGAAGGACAGATGCCGGTCATTCAAAAATAACAGTACAGAAGAATTGCGACAAAAATTCAAACAAAAAATAGAAATGGGGAAAAAAAAGGACCCCGGGCCCGCGTTTTCGGTACAACCAACAAATATCCGGACGGTAAAGAGCTCTAATATAGTCTCCTTACCCTCCGGTAGGAAGATTAGATCTGAACTTTTCTCCTTTGTTGTTGTTATTTTGTACAGGAAACGCCTCATTGTCTCCTTGCAGTACGCTTTTAGAATCATCTACAACCCAACGACCAAACACGTCCCTGGCATCGAGTAAGTATTTCATCTTTGACATTTTAAACCGTGGTGTACAATCATGTATTTGAACAAAGGAAATCCTAATTTTAGGCATGGAAGGTCAGTGTTGATTATTAAAAAAGCCGAGTTATTAGCCATCGTTAGTTCCAGTTGCGTGTTAGCTTCAAAGAAAGGGAAAGAGTGCCTACTATTAAGTGCAAATGAAACAGCACAACAAAATACAGTAAGTCCTTGCTGTCCACATTGCAGTTTTGCAGGGACGTTGGAGAGAAGTGTTTCTGTTTTCTTCTTGACAACGGGAAAACGTTGTTTAACAAATATGGTAGTAGCCAAAAGGTGGGCCCAGGGTCGGGGTGTCTCGTTATTCTCTTGCACAAAGAATGTTCGCCACCTTTCTTTCATTTATTGTGGCAATCAGTCAAAAAAATAAGGAACATACTGAAGGTGCAAAAGGGACATCTTAGTTCGTTTTTCCAAATTAAGAGAATTTCCGACTTGAATTGGAGTTTTTGTAGGGAATATACGATAACTCCTAGAGACACTGGAGACTCGCTGAGCTCCACATTTTAAAACCACATTTTAATGTTTAGTTTGTAAAAACTTTGCGTGCAATACAGTTCCACTATGGTTGTCATGCAACATTCTCATTTGCTTGTTTTCACAAAATTGTTCTAAATGTTGTGTTTTTTGTCGTAAAATTGGATTCGATCCCATGACGTCGGAATAGAGTTGGCTGGCAACTTCCTGTACCACTCTGACTTTATTACAAACTGTTTGTAAGGAAATTCAGACAACAAGATCGAAAACAACACGTACAAACAAGCAAATGAGAATGTTGCGTGACTGCGTGACGACCATCGTAGAACTGTGATTCTGTTGTTATATTGTTTAGGAAGTAAACATTACAGTGCCATTTTTTAAAGTGTGGAGCTGAGCGAGACCCCAGTGTCTCCAGCACTTGCATACTATTCCATAATTTCCAATTTCAGCAATTTCTCAAATTGCTGTTACACCCTTTTTACAATTAGGGAGGGTAGGCTAAGTGCTAGGGTTACCGTAGCAAGAGGGTTACTTTAGTTGGCTAGCACTTACACATTTTTTCTTCTTTATCAACGTGTTTACAAGGCTGCTAGGGTTACCCTACCTGCCTTTAAACAGGGCCGTAATTTCGAAAAAGAGAAAAACAAACTCCACTTTTCACAAAGACAAGGTCAGGTGCTCGGAAAAAGAAACTTGGATTTTAAAACACAAGAAAACGAAGTACGATTTGAGAAAAGAAAAAACCATGATGTCCCTTAAGAGCTTTCATACCTTCGGTAGGTTCCTTAATTGTTTTTTTACTGATTTCCACGCTAAATGAAGTACAGATTCCGGTCATTCGAAAATAACAGTACAGCAGAATAGCGACAAAAATTCAAACTAATGGGAAAAAGAAAGGACCCCCCGGGCCTGCGTTTTGGCTACAACCAACAATTATCCGGACGGTAAAGAGCTCTAATATAGTCTCACTACCCTCCGTTAGGAAGATTTCATCTGAACTTTTCTCCTTTTTTGTTGTTATTTATTACAGGAAACGCCTCATTGTCTCCTTGCAGTACGCTCTTAGAATCATCTACAACCCAGGGACCAAACACGTCCCTGGCATCGAGTAATTTTTTGTAATGTGCTGCAGGCTTGGTGGAAGTCCTGATGATGCAAAGGAAGTCATGAATCATCAATTCTTTCACACAATTAATTGGGATGATATCTTTCATAAAAGGGTAAGAAACATTATAATCTCAAGTCTTTTGGATTAACTTGATTGTTTTGGAAAAAAATCTGCAAGATTTTGTCGACAGAGAGAGTTTGTGCTAAATCTGCTAATTGCATCGTTAGGTTTGATAAAGCTTCTACATTTAACATGAATGTGCTAATGATATTAAGTTAAACCACTTGATCCCTGGGAGTGAGGCGTAACAGATTTCACTTGTCTAACGCCAGATAATTTTACTTGTCAACGGGGGTATCTCAGGGAGTTTTAAGTTTATGGGAGTAGAAATTGCATTTACATTAATTTAGTGTACATTACTTTGCATATAAAGCCTCCTTTTAAACCAGTGGTCAAGTCTGAAACAGATGTGTCCAACTTTGATGAAGACTTCACCAATGAGCCAGTTGATTTATCGCCACCAGAAGGTAATTAGTATTGTTATTGTTCTTGTGTGAGATTCTCACACTGACTATCATCTTAGGCCAATTTCAAGCAAAAAAGAAATATTTTAAAACAGTTTTTACGGTTGATCCATGTTTATTTTTTGATATCTTGCCAAGAATGCTGAAAGTAGCATTTCTGAGCTTCAAGATTTCAAAATTTTCTGGCGGAGAATTCCCCCGGAACACCCTACAAGTTAGTGTCTCCGGCGCTTGCTTGTTAGCTCCCCCCCTCCTCCCCCAATGCAAAATTCGTTCCGCCGTCCCTGGGTCAACTGGTGAAGGCGGGTTCATTTGCAAAGCTTGTAAGTTCTTGGTCTTAGAAATAAAAATAGAAGTGCATTGGCTTAGGGTAGTTAATTTTCATGTAAATTGACCATTCTGAAACTACCATTTTATTAACTTATTAGCATTAATCATGTCTCTTTACAAATCTATTTTTTAGGCACCCTGACTGAAATTGCTGAGGAAGATGAAGCAAATTTTCAACAATTTTCTTGAAGACAAATTAATACAAGTTAACTAGATTGTCTTGAAAAATTAAAAAAAACCTCTTTATCATTACAACGATAATTAGGCTGTAAGGTTTGGTGGCAAAACATTTTGCTTCCAAGACTGGGTAGGTAAAAAATATCACCAAACTGTCAGTTCACTTTGTAAAGTATTTTTTCTGGGAGCCTGTTTTGTTGCTGTATCTTAAATCTTTTGCACATTAGTTGGAAAATTGACTGCAACAAAGTTTATTTTCAGTCCAATCTCACAGTGAATGGTAAAGAGTAAAAGCTATTACAGGAAACTATTGCTCAGTGGCCTTCATTAAAAGGATGACTCTTCGTAAAATCAATATTCAGAACCACTGAGTTTTTGTGGAATCTCTGTATCGGGAAATGGGAAAGTGCTGCACAGTACATATAGCTTTTATTTCAATGGTCACACTTGCATCCATAGATTCAAAAGTTGAAATCAATATGTACTGAGAAATCAATGGATTCATGACTTGTGATAAACTGCTATAATTTGCACTTTCATGATAAAAAGAATAAGGTTGTGGGTATTTGCACAACATCCATTCGCTTCTGTGCAAGCTTGCACAAGTTATTCCCTGGGTGGTTAGATTATTTTGATATTTAATTGTTTTAGCCTCATCCCAAAGGTCTACTTTTTTAAAGGGAACCTCCAGTAAAACAACAAAAGAACTTCAAATCACAGAACATAATGTTTACAATATTAAAATTTTTCAAATGAAAGCGTTTATATCCGAAAAGACAAAAAGAACTTCAAAATACTTGTTTTGGCTTTCAAATTTCCTGGGCGCCGCCATCTTGAATAATTGTGATGTGTCGTGCTTGCCCTATTGTTCCAGAACACGACACAACACGTCACAATTATTATTCAAGATGGCAGCAACCGGGGAATTTGAAAGCCAAAAACAAGCTTTTTTGAAATCCATTTGTTTTTTTCTGTGGAAGTTCCCTTTACGACACTGTGGAATAAGGACTTTTTGTGATGGATTTCAAGTGTTTCACAGGG
>NC_090887.1:31336251-31351251 GCF_036669925.1 Montipora capricornis | reverse complement strand
CAATCATGAACACTAGTACTAACGTACTTACTGAATATTTTCAAACTCAACCTATATACTAGCGTATGTATCAACTAAGCGTGCGAACAACCGATGGAAATTCCCCCCAACAATCGCAATCAAGAGCACTTGCACTAACGTACTAACTGAATATTCTCAAACTCAACCTATATACTAGCGTACGTATGTACTAAGCCTACGGAAAACCGATGGAAATTTGCCCCAACAATCGCAATCATGAGCACTAGTACTAGCGTACTAACTGAATATGCTCAAACTTATCCTATGTATAAGCGCACGTATGTACTAAGCGTACGAACAACTGATGGAAATTCGCTCCAACAATCGCAATCATGAGCACTAGTACTAGCGTACTAACTGAATATTGTCAAACTCAACCTATATACTAGCGTACGTATGTACTAAGCGTACGAACAACCCATGGAAATTCTCCTCAACAATCGTAATCATGAGCACTAGTATTAGCGTACTAACCGAATATTCTCAAACTCAACCTATATACTAGCGTACGTATGTACTAAGCGTACAAAAACCGATGGAATTTCGCCCCAACAATCGCAATCATGAGCACTTGTACTAGCGTACTAACTGAATATTCTCAAACTCAACCTATATACTAGCGTACGTATGTACTAAGCGTACGAACAACCGATGGAAATTCGCCCCAACAATCGCAATCATGAGCACTTGTACTAGCGTACTAACTGAATATTCTCAAACTCAACCTATATACTAAAGTACGTATGTACTAAGCGTACGGAAAACCGATGGAAATTCCCCCCAACAATCGCAATCAAGAGCACTTGCACTAACGTACTAACTGAATATTCTCAAACTCAACCTATATACTAGCGTACGTATGTACTAAGCCTACGAAAAACGTATCGAAATTCGCCCTAACAATCGCAATCATGAGCACTTGTACTAGCGTACTAACTGAATATTCGCAAACTCAACCTATATACTAGCGTACGTATGTACTAAGCGTACGAACTACGGATGGAAATTCACGACAACAATCGCAATCATAATCACTAGTACTAGCGTAGTAACTGAATATCGTCAAACACAACCTGTATACTAGCGTTCGTATGTACTAAGCGTAGGAACAACCGATGGAAATTCGCCCCAACAATCGCAATCATTAGCACTCGTACTAGCGTACTAACTAAATATTCTCAAATTCAACCTATATACTAGCGTACGTATGTAATAACGCGCAGGAACAAAAGATGGAAGTTCGCCCCAACAATCGCAATCATGAGCACTAGTACTTGCGTACTAACTGAATATTCTCAAACTCAACCTATATACTAGGGTACGTATGTAATAACGCAAAGGAACAAAAGATGGAAGTTCGCCCCAACAATCGCAATCATGAGCACTTGTACTTGCGTACTAACTGAATATTCTCAAACTCAACCTATATACTAGGGTACGTATGTAATAACGCGTAGGAACAAAAGATGGAAAATCGCCCCAACAATCGCAATCATAAGCACTAGTACTAGCGTACTAACTGAATATTCCCAAACTCAACCTATATACTAGCGTACGTATGTACCAAGCGTACGAACAACCGATGGAAAATCGCCCTAACAATCGCAATTATGAGCACTAGTATTAGCGTACTAACTGAATATTTTCAAAATCAACCTATATACTAGCGTACGAAATTACAAAGCGTACGAACAACCGATGGAAATTCGCCCCAACAATCGCAATCATGAGCACTAGTACTAGCGTACTAACTGAATATTCTCAAACGTAACCTACATACTAGCGTACGTATGTACGAAGCGTGCGAACAACCGATGGAAATTCGCAGCAACTATCGGAATCATGAGCACTTGTACTAGCGTAGTAACTGAATATTCTCAAACTTAACCTATATACTAGCGTGCGTATGTACTAAACGTACGAACAACCGATGGAAATCCGCCCCAACAATCGCAATCTTGAGCACTCGTACTAGCGTAGTAACTGAATATTCTCAAACTCAACCTACATAGTAGCGTACGTATGTACTAAGCGTACGAACAACCGATGGAAATTCGCTCCAACAATCGCAATTATGAGCACTAAAACTAGGGTACTAACTGTCTATTCTCAAACTCAACCTATATACTAGCGTACGTATGTACTAAGCGTACGAACAACCGATGCCAATTCGCCCCAACAATCGCAATCATGAGCACTAGTACTAGCGTACTAACTGAATATTCTCCAACTTAACCCATATACTAGCGTACGTATGTACTAAGCGGACGAACAACCCATGGAAAATCGCCCCAACAATTGGAAACCATGATGAGCACTAGTACTAGTGTACTAGCTGAAACTGTTTATTAACGCTATTTGAAATGGGTTCTTGGAATTGTGAAATTCGCATGGCTCGCTGATTGTTTAGCCCCAGTCAAAATGCGATTGCTTAGCAAGGTTATGGTGTCGTTTCATCTAAAATTGAAAGCGCCCTGGAAATATATAAATAAGAATACAAATATTAAAGTGTTGCGAGTGTATTTGAACTGCACGAGAACCCGTGAATACCTTTAAGCGCAATGAACGCAACCAGTTACGAGAGTAGCGAAACTAGGCTTGAAATTTTCAGTCTCCTTTTGGCGATGACCGTTGCTGAAGATTGATTTACTGTTTTTCTGTTGGGAATCGATCGTTCGTACTCTGCGTTTCTTCGATTTGAAAAATAAAGCAAACTTTAAATCAGTTCAATCGGCGAAAAATTAAAAGAAATGTAAATATGATATCAATCCCAAGCCAACGCAACAAATAGGTTTGAATCGCACTGGAGCAAAACGTTTTAACCATCGCAATTCTACCCTACTCATAGTGTGAAGAGCCGCAAACATCTAATGCAAAGCATGAAATGTATACGCTCCAGTTTCTCTTTGATAAGAAATTGTAAATGCCCAACACCCGACAAAATTCTCAGGGTCCACAGTGCACTTTCAGAATGTGGAACTCCGTTGTGATTGGTCTACGTAACTTCCGGCTCGTTTCAGTAGACGCTCGTGGGGAAACGCGTGAAGAAGCACTAAGAGTGTCTGCGTGGGAGGCGTTATCTACACAACACTCTGCACAGCACAACTGGAAAGATCATCGAGAATGGAGAATCGGAAGCGCAAGAAATATCAGGCCGATCTATTCTCTCCGGAAGTCATTAGATCTCGTTTGTCTGCCAAAAAAAGTTAAATGCGGATATAGATAGTCATGTGGAATTTCTTCGCAGTGTTGACGTCAACGCCGTGGACAACCTCAAGGAAGATGAAGCGCTTGTGATATTGTCGTCCAAGCTCACCTTGAATGGACTGTTAGTCTTGAAGTTGGCCATGAATCATGTCCCATGTACGTACACGATGCGTTGCAGGGAATTCGAAGGCTTTCCTTTGGGTACTGTTTTGATCCACAAGATTGTTTCCGCCTGTTGTAGTTCTCCTTCCCTTGGGGCGGTTGAATTTTCATGCTGCTCTTTCTTTGTGAAAAGTTACTTTACTACGACATTCCGGTGATCAAATAATAATAATAATAATAATAATAATAATAATACAAATTAAATGAAAGGTGTCCCCACTGGGAACTCAGAAAAATCCGAGCCCCAGATGGGATTCAAACCCACCACCCTCTGTGATCTAGTACGGATGCTCTAACCACTAAGCTACTGGAGACTCTATGGTGAGCAAGGGTGAAATGTGGGTATTTGACTCGAGCTGCATCACGCAGCCACAGAGTCAAATATCGAGTGACAGCATAGCTCATAACTGCATCGCGCAGTCACATTGAGAGCATCATTGAAATCCAGTTGCCTGTATTTCTGTAAACGACGCGGCCAGCCAACCACCAAAGTGAGTGAATGTGAGAGAACGTTTAATACATATTCAATGAAAGGTGTTACAATTGAACCCACTAGTGGGTTCAATTGTAACACCTTTCATTTAATATGTATTAAACATTCTCTCACATTTGCTCAATAATAATAATAATAGTAATAATAATAGCAACAACAACAACAACATTATTGATAATAATAGTAATAATGATGATGATGATGATGACGACGACGACGATGACTTTACAGTAATAGACTGATAACCCTTTGGCCCCAACTTGAATAGGCCATATCCGAGTTCATGTCTGCCTCTTCAAGGCGAGTCTAAGTATGACGTTTTTGTGAGGGTGATAAGTTCTACTTTGCTTATGAATGAAAACCAATTAAAAAAAAAAAAATTCGCGCTTGGACTTGCTTTGAAGAGTATGTAAACAAAAAGAGTACTTTTAGTGAATTTTCAAGACGTTTTAATAAGGGATTGAAAAAAATGGTTCAGAACGCCACCAAACAGTTTACCCCCTGAAAAAGCATTCCAGGTTGGTTGTGGTGTCTATCTACCAATTTTTAACCTCAAGTTCTAATTTTAAAACTACATTAAATTTAATTCAGAGCATATGTTGAAATGCTAGAAAGCAGTGTGAAACTTATAAGGATAATTACACAGACTTCCAGCCCTATCCCTTCCTAGATATATTTGCCAAGTACTTGGTGATGGTATGATGATTGCCTTATACTGATTGAAACTTGTTGCTCAGAGCACTCTCTTTGGTTCGAGAGGACCGTAGGAAACGCTACAACTCTACTAGGTACACCAAATGAATTATATATAAGCAATTATTACTGTAAATACAAACACTATTTATGCAGGCCTATCATTGGGAATAATGTTGGGCCCTGGCGGACAGACGACTTTTTAGGAGACAAACGCCAGAAGTTTTCAACTGGTGGCCCATTAGCTATTCCGGCGCTTGACCATGCCACTTTCCTACCGTTTACAGTGAAAAGCTCACATTATCTTGAATGATGTCCAGAAAATACAATGAACGCACGGTGCGATGAATTTGTAAGTTTTGATACCTTTGTCTTCATCCTCAAGGTAGTTTCCGCGAATACAAGCCTAATATTGTGTTGAAGGGAACTAAACCCCTATTCCCTTAGTGATAATATTCAAAAGGACACAGTTCGGAATTCAGTTTACATGATTCAATGGAAGAGAGCATGCAGGGGCGTAGCGTCCATGTACACATGTACGCCCGCGCGTACAGCTATTTATATCCGGGAATCCTTATTCCATGGAGGCATTATTTTTTTTTAGTCATTATAAAATCGGGCCAGGCTTTTTAAATTTCGAATTAAACTGGTGTCTCTGTGTGTGAGTATTTCCAGTATCTTTTCATTAACCCATACAGGCCTGGCCAAACGCATCCAACTTTGTTGGACGCTGTTAAAAAGTGTCGAAAGAGTTGACGGGCCAAACGAATGCAACATGTTGGATCCAGAATTTTGGAATCAAGGGTCTGGAGCCAAAATCTACCCAGAATACTTAGAAAACAAACTCTTGCCATGTTGGCTTTTTTAAGTTCCTTTTAAAATTATCAATAGAGTCACTCTCTGTGAGAGCAAGAAGACGGCTGTTTCAGAATCTGGGAACTGCAACAGCAAATGCCCAGTCTTCAAAGGTCTTGCACCATGAAGGTGTGAGGAACCTTGAGAAGATTCAGCGTACCGGGGTCTTGACTTGCAAAAGATCCTGCAGATACATTGTCGCCATGCCCCTGAGAGCTTTGGACACAAGAAGGGCTAACTGTTCGAATAAACCACCACCATGGATACCGATAGCTGCTGTTGAATGTGATGGCCGAACGAATGCACCGAACGAATGCAACACTGTTGTTCACACCTTAGAACGAAAGAAACGTTGGATGATGGTAAAGACGATGTTTGATGGAAATCAAACTTCATTTAACAACTTCCAACATCACTACAACATGGTGGCCAAACGAGTGCAACATGTTCGATTCAACAATGTTGGATGATGTTACACTAACATGTTCAATAGACCCGTTTGGCCAGGTCTTAACGGCAAGAAAAGCAATAGTGGACGAAAGCAAGAAAAAAAAAAAAAACTCTACCCTTCAAAGCCCCCACACAGTGTCAGTCTTCTGTATCACCAGTCCCCCAGTTCCCGGTTATTTTTTAGAGATATGTTATTATGGTGATATAACAGAGTTTGCGACGTCTTGCCCTTTGCTTTTACTGTAGAGCTTGCTGTAGAGAAAACTTGGCAAATGGGTAAAATAAACAGCTAACTACTGCATTTTCCTTCACATTTATTTATTGAAATGTCCTTCGAAAATAGTCGGAAATGGCATTTCCTAGACCCTGAATTTCAAAAATTTTCTTGGGGAGCATGCCCCCAGACCCCCCTACTGTGGAGCGCCTTCAAACATTCTTCGTGTGCGTTCATCTTCAAAATCTCACGCTACGCCCCTGGCATGAATATGTAAACTGAATCGCATAATGGTGTATACGCGGTTTTCTACACAAATGATTTAATTTTTGCGTCATTACATTTAGCGGTAACTATTCTTGTGGGTCTTTAATTTCGCAAATTTCTTGCAGGCGTCACGAAGTACCGAAAACTAAGTCCGCGAAAACGAGAAACAGTAAGTTATTGGTGACAACTTGGATGTTTTTGACAACTGAGGAAGAAAACTGAGATGTAGAAGCCCGACATGTAGTTCTTGCGGAATGTGCTAAGATATTTTCGTATATATTTAATTCACTTGATAAAATTTACAACAATTATACATAAGATGTCTAAGCGTAGCAAAATGAACTTCTTGGAATGCTGACCTGTCTTATGAAAACAAGCCACTGTTTTCAATCCGCGCCCGATTTTATGCCCTAACAAGCTTTTTAAACAAGCTAACAAATTCCACCCCACAATCATATTTACGGCCGAAATATCAGAGAACGAAATCACGTTCCTCGACACGGAAGTCTTTAAAGGGGAACGATTCAAGAACGAATCCATCTTGGACATCAGAACTCACTACAAGCCGAGTGAAACCTTTCAATATACACACTTTTAACTCATGCCACCCTCGAGGCGTAAAAATGGCTTCATTAAAGGTGAAGAAATGAGACTGCTTAGAACAAACTCTTCGAAAACAAAATTTGAAGAGAGTCTGGGGAAATTCAAACAACGCCTGAGAGCACGCGGCTATCCTAGCACAATCATAGAAGATGTCTGTTGGAGGTCAATTTTGCCTCCAGACCTTCGGCTTTAACTCAAAACCAAAAGACAAATGAGAGAATTTTGCCTCTTGTTACAACATACCACGCAGCAGTCAAAAATCTCAAAAACCATCGCGCAGAATTGTATGACACATCCGGGATATTCACTGGTGCAATGGCGCTAAATTTGAAAGGCCGCGACGACAAATGACATTAGACAATAAAGAAAAATGACCGCAACAGGGAAAGGTCCCCTGCATATTACTCTGTTACAGCTTAACTATATAAAATATGGACAGCGTTGCATATGGCTTTTAAAGAAGAAAGTCCCATGATAAAATAACAACCATTTTTGACTCCGTACCATCTCGTTAACCTGTATCAATTTGGTGTTCAACTTCACCAATTTTTTGGGTAAATTTGAGCATGGGAAATAGCTGTATGATAACTTTGAGGCTGAATTTCTTCTAAATTAAGATGTCAACACGTTGGGTTGCATATGGATATGTTTTCTTAAAAAGTATAAAGGGCTCATGCAACATATAAAGGGAATCCGATGTCTAGAAGTAGTGTCAAATCCAGCATTTCTGAAACATACATTTTCTCTCTTTGATTCCTCGCCGTCCTAAGGGCCTTTGGGAGTTGAATTGATTCATTTTGAACCTCGCGCGTGCATATTAATGACTCTAAGCTCCGCGTCTATGAACAATGGCAATGCTTCGCACTATTTAATCATGAAATCAGTAATAGATGTGAAAATGGCGGTCAATGTCTCGCTCGTTTCAACATTGTTGTGTTGAAGATAGTTTTAAACAACTGAATGGGTTTAGGTGTTAGTGATCCTTTTATATATTTTATTCCATTCGAACGGATCGAAAATTGAATTGTTGTTTATTATTGTTACACATCAAACTCTGAGGAATACATGAGAACAGCCAAAGCCGGAGGCTTAAATGGCATATGGTCAGCAAAGATAATTTGAAAAATTTGCATGAATAGAAGAAGGCTTTAGCTAAAATACTTATACAACTAAATCTGACTACTTAATTTACAAACACACAGGATAATATAATTAAATAAATTGCATAAACAAGTACTCCTAGTAGAATTGTTACAAATAACAGGAAACAAAGCAAAACAAAACATATTTTCAGCAAACAAAAGACGTTCCCACTGGGACACTAGCAAATCACGGACAAAAGATAAAATGAAAGAGGCTTTTTCTTTGATCAGGCTGTGTAGACAACCGGCAATGAACGGAAAAATACTTCGTGAACTCGCTCTACAGGTCTGTTTTTCAAAAAAAAAGATAACATCGATCGGATATTTACACATTGCGCTGGTTTATTTCAAGATTTTTCTGGGTAGCGGGTGGCGGATAAAGCATGAGGAATAAGCAAGCATTAAGCCCGCGTAACTAAAACTTTCCACGCTTTTCTCTAAAACGCTTCATTCTGATGGTCTGTTGAACCAAATCAACTAATATCATCAAAAAGAATTGTTTGCCATGTCACTTTCAATGAATCGAACAGTCCGCTCTTTAGTCTTTAGAGTTATTGTTCACTTTCCGCACCTTGCTCATCTTAACGTTTGGTTGACAGTTGGGGAATTCGGCGAAGGGACTCTAGTATTCCCAAAGCTAAATCAGTTGACCAATCCTATCCCACCAGTGCTGAATGCGTGTTTCTTTATGCCGGACTTGTCACATATTTCGCACTGCAAGTAAATGTCACGGAAGACAATAGAATTCTGCGTGATGCATATTGATGGCATCAATCAATCAATCAATCAATCATTTATTTTAACACGTTACGTCAAAGAGCTATAAAACTCGTTCAAAATACGAACGTGTATAAATAAAATGTATAATAATTACAGCCATATAATATAATTCAATTTTAAAAACAACGAAAAGCCACATACTAAAAACGTGACTTGGAAAACTCTGAAAATCGTTCTAAAAGCAGTTAAAAGCTACAATTGTACACTATAAGATACGTTCTTAAAATCTGCAATCCTGCATTTTAATTCTGAAGTCACTAGAATCACTTGAAAGACGCACATGAGAAGGCAAACTGTTCCATAACTTAGTTGATGAATAAGTGATAGAATTCTTCTTAAATTTACAATTCAATTTAGGTAATTCCAAATTCAAGCCCTCCCCTCTTAGCCTATACGGTGTATGCCTGTATTTAAAAAGGCTAGCAATATATGTAGGACCCGTACCATTTAGACATTTAAAAAGAAGTATTAACACCTGATGTAAGCGCCTAAAATATAAAGATGTCATGCTAGCCGCAGTGAGAAGTTCGTCGTATGACATTGACTTGTTGTGCCCGATTAATGTTCTCAAAATATAACAGTTGCCATCATGTACGCGCGGAAGGCCTTATAAAAGAACAAAATCTCTTTCATCTCTCTTTCGGAAGCAAGAGGAATCATGTTCAGATCTAGAGAGAGCAGTCTTTCTTTGTACGATATCTGACCAGGCTTTAAACGTAAAATCCATCTCGTGGCCGGCCTCTGAACTCGCTCTATCTTAAGTTTCAGTGACTTCAAAGCTGGAGACCAAACTTCAGTAGCGTAACATAAGTGGGGTTTCACTATTGCTAAGTAAAGATACCTCCTATCTACAACTTTAGTTAACAATGGACAAGACCTCTTAAGAAGGCCGAGAAGTATGTTAGCTTTCGCCGTAATTAAGTGCACATGAGAGTCCCAAGTCAGCTTATCGGAGATAACTACACCCAATTCCTTCTCCTCATGCACATGCAGTCACTTTTTGAGCTAGAGTTATTCTGCAAGCCTACTGCTAGGTAAACTCAAGCCTACTTCTTGAAACATTGAATTGGGAACTAGCTATCTTTAAGAATAAAAAAGCAAAAAGCTATGATGATCTTTAAGTCCCTCAACGGGTTGGCCTCAGTGTAAAATGCGTGAATTATTCAGTTATCGAGACACAGACTATGAGTTGCTTGATTCTTTAAGTAAATTAAACTTACCCAAGCCGCGCACTATTTGAAATTAGCTTTAGAGGTGCCTCACCGTGGAACTACTCTCTACCTGACTGAAAGAATTAGGTCAATCAGATCGATTGGGCAGTTTAAGAAGGAAATCAACCGTTTTTTACAGCTATTTTAAGTCTTACCAAATGATTGTAATGAAAATACTATTGTTATTACTGAAGATTTTTAACCAATTTTACTACTACTACTACTACTACTACTACTACTACTACTACTACTACTACTACTACTACTACTACTACTACTACTACTACTACTACTGCCGCTGCTACTACTACTACTACTACTACTACTACTACTACTACTACTACTACTACTACTACCACAACCACCACCACCACCACACAATGGAGGTCCTACACCAACATTATCCAAGGTTTCTCTTTGGATAACTGCACTCGTTAGCGTGAGTAGACCCAAAAGACATCATATTAATGTATTATTCTTATTCCTATTGTGTGTAAAGTCTTTCTACGGACGTGCACGCACACTCTTCTTTATTCCGTTGATACATTAGTACGCTAGTACTAAGTATGGACATGTTCAAAAGTTCTTATTCATTCCCTTGGTACGTTAGAACGTTAGTACTAAGTCTGGACGTGTGTTCATTCCTTGGTATGTTAGTACGTTAGTATTAAGTACGTACGGTTCTTATTCATTCCTTGGTACATTAGTACGTTTGTACTAAGTACGTACGGTTCTTATTCATTCCTTGTTACGTTAGTACGTTAGTACTAAGTACGTACGGTTCTTATTCATTCCTTGGTACATTAGTACGTTACCACTAGGTACGTATGGTTCTTATTCATTCCTTGGTACGTTAACTAAGTACGTTTGGTTCTTATTCATTTGCTTTGTACGTTAGTACTAAGTACGTACGGTTCTTATTCATTCCTTGGTACATTAGTACATTAGTACTAAGTATGTACGGTTCTTATTCATTCCTTGTTACGTTAGTACGTTTGTACTAAGTACTTATTCAGTCCCTCGGCACTTTAGTACGCTAATACGAATTATCAACGTGCACGACCTATCTTATTCAGTCCCTCTGAACTTTAGAACGCTATTACGAATTACGCCGGATGTGCACGAGCTATCCTTTTCAGTTCCTCGGAACTTTAGTACGCTAGAACGAAGTATGGACACGTACGTGGGATTCTTGTACATGTCGTTGATATGTTAGAACCAAAGTATCCGCATAGTCAAAGTAATGCCAAGGTAACTTTCTGCTCTTGCGCTATAAAGGATGTCAATGTTAACAATTGAAAGAGTGAAGCAAATGCATAGATAAGCGACCGATGATACAAAAAAAAAAGAGGAGACAATCAATGTCATCTTTGTAACTCCAATTCATGTCTCGGGCGTATTTCAAGCTAACAGTATTTTCCTTACAAGTACTAAAATAATCCGTATTAAGAAAAAAATTCAGAAAACTACATCCTATTTTAGACATGGTATAGTTTATTTTATTTTATTTTTTGTCTACAACTCTTATCCGAAGATTGGCATCAAAGAGATTCGCTTATTTTTCTTTTTCTCCTAGAAAACCTAGCCATCTGTCTGTGGAAAGGGCTTGTAGTCATCCCTTACACAAATCCACCCTCTAAAGCTTCTCGAAAACATTTCCATTGTAGCAGCTGTCATTTATTTCACCGTGTGGGAAATCGGTGGCTTAACACTTACAGTGGTTGAAAGATTTGCAAAATCAATCTAAAGAGTTGTTATATAAATCAAAGATGATAAACCTATATGTTACTTCAAGTGATTCATTAAAGAGAGAAAAAAATGACCACTCATTCTAGTGCTTTAGAAATGATTTTAGCGGAAAATTTAAGTTTGTACGACGACAAAGATGTATCTCCCGAAATTTTTTTCTCTTTACACGATGTGAAAATGACGATATCCTTAAAGATACGTTCTCCAGGCGTGTATTATTTCATAGGAGGCACCATGGCGGGTAAAATGACTTTATTAGCTAAAATTCGACTTCATAGACACAATATATTACACACCACCATTAAAAACGAAACTGGAGAATGGAAACAAGACACTTCCTTGGACAATATTCATTATTTTAAGGGATCGACGTGGCAATCACAACCTTTCAACACTCTAGAAAAAGAAGCTGGTGTGAAATTTTACTCTACTTTCCCTACTAAACGACAAATCGAAAAACTGGTACAAAATAATAAAAAAACGAAACAACAAACAACAACCATGTTAATATTTGATAATTGGATGAATCAACTCTACAAGAACGACGATATGGTGGATGTTTATACCAAGATGTTACATCATTTAAATCTATTAGTATTCATCACGCAACAAGCGCTCTACCCTCGTTCGTTCTCAAGCGTGGGGATTTTTTTCTTCCATTTTCCGGCAGAGCACAACACATTGCATGAATGGTTTCATAAATTTGTTACAGATAAACAAGATGTGAACGTTTTACTAGAATACTATAAATCGAAGATAGCCAGCCAAGGTGGTTACGTATTCGTATATCTACACCCAGAAGAGTCCATACAAGATCGTTTTTGGTCGTACGTAACACCAGAGGAAGGGGTAACAGAACGTTTTAATACTTAAATCGGACAATAACGGTTTCAAAAACAAAAATCAGTCACCATTTTCCGACTGTATCAAAAAGACTATCAGGAATTCAGGGGTGATGATGTACATAAGTTGGTTTATTATTTTCGTGACAATATTACTGGTCGAATCGTGCGTAAAGAGCGTGTATTTTCCAACAGAGAGGCGTTCGTGATGCGATTTTACAAAAAATCATAAATGAGCGAAGGCGAATATTCTACATCAAATCAGGTATTTGAGGAATATTGGCCAGAAATATACGACTTCATTTATAACGACAAGCCATTACCAAACGAAAAAGTACCTCACATGGCATTGGCTTTATTATTTTACAATTACGGAAAACATCGGGTATTGATAAAAGCCAGAAGAGAAAGTGCAGCCTTTAAAGCTTTTTTGCGGCATCAGAACAAATGGACGAATCAAAGATCGGCTCTGTTAAAGAGTAAACCTCTCGCGAGAGCAGTGGGAAAATATCTCTTGGCAAAAGTGGGACACTTTAAACCTGATACTAATAATGACGAGTAACACTCGTGGTAAGAAAGCATGGTTAATTATGAAAGACGATTTCGAACGAATATCGTGGCTATCTAAACATTTACGCCAAGAAAGAAAACAAGAATAAGACAAAGAAAAAAACGAAACGGGTCATGGTTTAATACAAAAAGATTTGCTGACAACTCGTGAAAAAACTAGTGAAAATCTAGTGTCGACCAGATCAAGATGCTGGAATTGAGTGTGGATGACATTTCTAGCGTAAAATTGTACGTGACTGGTCAATATCAAGCATGTATATGCTTTTAATCTATCTCGAGCGATATTAAAACTTGAAGAGGATAAACGGCTCACAAGAGAATTACTGATACGTTTAAAAAGACGTATTTTAAAACAATATGGTGACAAAATAGCTGGAGCTGCTTTTCCTAATTATAAACAAGGTGACATGATACGTCAAACTGCTTCTAGTGTCATAAGACAATCCATGGTACAACCCCATTGGTTTTCCCACACAAGAAACCACAAGCATCGTCGAAGAACAAAAAGAATCTTCCAATATGGATGACCCTCGCACATCTTTTTTAAATAACATGAAAAAAGGTACTTCCACGGTTTCAAAAGAATCTGTAGATAGATATCTTGATTTTTTAAGTAAGAGGTACGATCCTAAGGGTTTTACACCGATTAAACCCGAGATAGCTGATGATTCTTTGATGCCGATATTTGTTAACGAATCATATCAAAAAGGAAGTGGTATTGAAACAAAAACGCGTAGTAAAAACACGTTTCCCAAACACAGGCCATATTTTACCAAAACATGAAAGATGATTGCTAGTTAATGATTATATTGTAATGTTTTGAAAGATAGAGTTACTCATTAAAATTCATTTTATCGATACGAGCAAAATATTATGTCTTTTGAACACCCATAAAAACACCACCACTTTGATCTTAGAACTAACCGATCGAAAGAGAGGAATCATAAACTTTTTGTTTCTTCGTTGCAATCAAATTTTGCTTTCTATTTCAATTTCTGTTAAGAGATTGCCAAATCCATGCAATTTGATGTAAGTGATGCAGATCTTGTTCTCGTCAATCCAGCCAATGACACTATGGACTTTCATGCTGTTGTTGAACGACCAGGCAAGAAAGTAAAGACGCAGCGTGAGTAATTTATTTTTCATGAATATACGTTTTTTTCTATAAAAGAAATTTATATAATAATGTATATTTTCTTATTAGATAGCATCGACGGTGAAAATGATGATGAGATACTGACTCCAATTTAAAGAAAAAAGGGCAAAATCCCTTTAAAACGCAAATCACCATTCGTGGATGATGAGGCTGATGTAGATGGTGTTGGTGGTTATGATGATGGAGAAGGAAAAGAAGAACAAATGGCCGATTATTACGAGGAAGAAGAAACTGGCGACGACAACACTAGTAATAATGTTAGTAGTGGTATTGATGATGATGTAAAACCGGGTGTGTATGGATCTAAGACCACCGATAAAAAGAAAAGAAAGAGGGATGCGACTGCAGAAGCTTCTACCAGCGCTGTTGCTAATGCGGATACAACTCAAAATGGTGAGAAAATTATAAAATTGAATGAGACTTACATGAGACTTACATGAGGGAGCATTGTGCCTGCGTGAACTCATACTTCAAAGACTTTATGCATGCAGCCAAACCCAACTTTATCGGGAGGGAGATTCATGAGGGTGGGCATGTAATCCCTCATTGCTATGGTGATATGGTGACTTACATGAGAGAGCATTG
>NC_090887.1:31328751-31333751 GCF_036669925.1 Montipora capricornis | reverse complement strand
CAATACTGTACCCATTACCTGATATATGGTTGGTATTGCGTGCTTGTACCTGGTCTCCAGGATTTGAGGATGATGTCTGCTGCCTCTGTCGAAACGCCCTGCTTTTGGATAACTGTCTGGATAGCTTGCATACCATCAGATGAAGTCGCTTCCACAGTGGATGGCAGGACCCTTTCTGGCTGGGATGGGTCAGGATGTCCTTTTGTACTGGCAATAGTCGTGGGTAGTCAGTGATCATCTGCATAAGTTTGGTTTACCAAGGTTGTGTGAGCCAGTTGGGCACCACTAGCATTCCCTCGGCTTCCTTCCAACGTAGGATTATGCTAAATGGGGGGAATGGATAGAAGAAGTGGTCAGTCCAGGGGATTGTAAAAGCATCTGTGTGGCTGGCCCCTGGGTCTGGTTTCCAGGAACCATAACATGGCAATTGTGCATTCAATCGAGAAGCAAACAGATCAATGTCTGGTGTTCCCCACAGTTGTGTGATTGACAAAAATAGGTCTTGACGCAGCATCCATTCAGTATTGTCATGAAATTGTCTAGATGCTTTATCTGCTAGAATGTTACTTTTCCCTGGCACATGGCTAGCACTAACCCATATCTCTCTCTGCATACACCAGAGCCAGATTTCCTTAGTGAACCTGTCACACCGCAGAGACTGCATTCCTCCCATGGAATTTAAGTATGCTACGGTTGTAGTATTGTCTGATCTGAGGCGAACATGAACTTTTGAGACATGTTTGCAAAAGCTTTTGATTGCTAAGAAGGTTGCCAGTAATTCTAAATAGTTGATATGATGGCATGCCTCAGCCTTAGTCCACTGACCACCTATGGACTGGTGGTCAAGGACTGCTCCCCAACCAAGTGTCGATGCATCAGTTGTAATGGTAATATCAAGGTTCCCATGTGTTACATGATTGGTAGCACTTTCAATATTTTCACACCACCAATTAAGCTCTGCAATAGCATCTGAGGACAATTGGAGTTTGGACGAAAAGTTCCCTTTACTTTGTTTGAGGGCACAACTTTTGTCTCGCTCCAACCCTCTATAAAACAAGGGCCAGCTCCACCCCAGGAAAATTAGACACAATGGTACCTATAGCCTCAGCTAACTCTTGGACAGTCACCTCTGGTTTAGTCAGCAGTTTCTCACATGTAGTTTTAAGTAGTTTTAAGCTTTTGGGCTTTTTCAAGTGTAGGTCGCACAAGCATTTGGATAGAATCAAGAATGAAACGAAGGAGAGTTATCATTTGAACTGGCACTAAAACTGACTTATCAGGGTGAATCAAGAACCCCTTATTTTGTGAGAAGGGACATAGTGTCGCTTCCATTTGAAAGACACTCATCTTTGGTGTCTCCTTGCAAGTATTGGTCATCAATATACCCAACATTATCATGCCCAGCTCTTCTAAGGGTAGCATATACTGGTTTAAGTATTTTGGTAAAGCAACGTGGGGCAGAAGATAGGCCTTTAGGCAAGCAGATAAACTGAAACAATTTTCCTCTCCATGAGAATGTGAGAAATTTTTGGTGTGATTGGTGTATTGGAACAGAATAGTAACCGTCCTTGAGGTCTACTGAGGCCATGTAACAGCCTGGCTTCATGAATCTTACAGCAGACTGCAGGGATGCCATCTTAAAATGATGTTTGGACACATTTTCCTTGAAGCACTTTAGATTGAGTATCTTTCTTTCGACGAAGAAAAATGTTAGAAATAAATTCTCCATTCTCAGGTTGGGGTTCGAGCACAATAGCAACTTAACTATCTCTTGATCAAAAATGTCACATTCTTGTGCATTAAAACCGATTTCCCACAGTAAGTGGGTTTGGTGCGATCCAACACTACCAATAAATTCAATTTTGTAACCCTTTACGGCTTGTAAAATATAGCTATCACTTGTAATAGTTTCCCAAGCCGAGAAAAAGTGCTGCAATCGGCCTGCAATTTTAAGTTCAACATGTTGTGAACATACCTCATTAGAGGAATTGTTGACCTCAGGTCTCAATGTTCTTGGGCTTGTTTGCTTTTCGCATTCTTCCGATAACTCTTTCCTTGAAAGGTGCCACCGGCTTGTGCCGATGGCCTTGACCTAAAAAAATTAGGCCATGTTGACGAGTGATATCGGGCGTTTCTGCCATATCCAAAGGAGGCCCGACTTTTGTACCCGAAGGCATTTGCCTTCGAGTTACGGGAATGAGTAACTTTCTTTCCCACTCGATTAACCTCAGTGAAGTCCTTGACCTGCTTGGGTAACTCATCGCCAAAGAGAAAAGAAGTGGGTTCGATTGAGCTCGAACACAAGTGCTTGTAATCATCATGAAGATCTGGTTTGATCATTTCTTTATGACGCATGTTTATCTCTTTGTTGGCATTTGCAAGCATGTCGATGCTGTCCGCCAAGCTTGACTCAACTCTATTCCATCTGGAATTGAGTCAAGGCATCCAAGAACCGTGTTCGTCGCTAAAACGACACCAGTAACCCCCTTCACTAAAGAGGTTTGGACTTTTTGCATGCAAAGATCTTGTGATCTTACATTCGCACTCAAGTTGTCCCATATGAGCTGATTAACTTTCACGTTAGTGAGTGCCTCACACTTTTGAGGACATGCTATTCGATTCATTTTTCCTACAGCTTGTCATCGGCCATTCCTTTAGTCAGCAAGCTGTTGACAATAACCGAGAGATTGACGTCAATTGGGTCCTCAACCTCATCTGCTTTTAGATCTTGTTTGATGCTGTGTAGAACAGCACTTTTGGGATCCTCATTAGAGGCTTTTCTCGTTTTCTCTCTGGCGCCCTTTTCCCTGCTGTCAAGCAAGGATTCGATACTCGGATTTTCCTGGTCTTTTTGCTTCCCACTTGTTGGCTCTTCTGGGTCACTGATTTCGGGATCTGACTCCACTGTATCAAGCAAATTGCTCTCAAATTTGTCCACCATGTTAGAAAAGCAATCCTTAATCGCTTTAGTGAGGGAACCGCTCATAGTGGTAAAGCCGCTCTCAATTGACGTTTGAAGGGACAACAACTGCTCATTAGAGCGCGTTGTGTCGGAGGCGGGAATCAGAGATGTCCCGCTGGTTTCTCTTCTGCCCGTAGCACTTTCACCATCCAAACTACCGGTTCTCGCATGCTCGAAGGCACTTCTTCCATCCTCTGATGAGTCCAAGGATTGTCCTTTGATTTTTGCCCGTGACTTGGCATGTTAATGTACACAGAACACTCAAAGAGTCCGCTGGCAATGAAAGCGACAACGCAATGAGTTCACGTAGGCGCAATGCTATCTCATGTGATCTCTCATTGCAGTGACAAGGTAGAATTAAAGAAGTTTCTTGTCCTGTTTGTAATACCACCATATCTACTTCTTTATGTGAGGACGGAAAAAATCTTAATGTGTGGTGTTCCAGCAAATGCAAATTACCGTGGTGCATCATGACCAGTGAATACTGGTCGAGGTTAGCCAAAATTGCCGTCCATGTATTAGATCGTTTTAAAATGGAAGAATACCCAAATGTGAACATGAAAAAAACACTGAAAAAAGAGCCAATGACCCCAATTCCGCAAAACATATGCAGTTAGAAGGCCATTTCTTTTTTGAATGCGGTTGGTATGTGAAAAAAGACAGTGGAGTTAAATGCAATTTTGGTTTGGTGGCACATGCGCAAGGAAGTAATGGAAAAAAAATTGGACTAAGGATTACGTACAACTCGTACGACAAAAAAGACAGGCTTATGTCAAACAAACTTAGACTTTTCACTGGGGATATCAACGCGAATTAGAGGAACAATTGGCAAGAAAACGATTTAAATCAAAATTAAAAAAAAAAAACCATGGCTGCTACGGTTTTTTACTTTATTAAGATAATCAAATATTTTACGATCAATGTCTTTCTTTTTTAAATTTACTACATAGGACTTGATGAATCTGACACAAACATTCAGTTATTGAGCACTTTATTGATGGGGCAACGTTTATTTGAAACGCAAAGGCAATCCACGGATAACAAACTAAAAGATATTTTTGAGCTCGTGTTAAACATTGGTGATGTGATCTATAAAAAAATAATTTATTTTTATTTTAGAATGAGGAACTTGTTTCTTTTGTTTAGAACCAACTAAATATGATTTATTTGGTGTCTTGTTTTGTTGTTTATCTTGTAGAAAGGAGCGTCGATTAGTTGAATTTTGTTATATGTGTGATTAATTTATTTTATTTTATTTTTAAGATGGCTTATTATCTAATCTTACCTTATTACAAGCATTTCACATATTGAAAGATAGATTGGATGTTTTGCAGAATGAAGTATTGTTAATAAAACAACAAATTGCAAAATAAATAATCTTATATTTTTAGTGTCCTGTGAAGTTTGTGGAACGTGGATTAACACCCTGGAAAGCCATCCTGTTTTTGTTTAAAATAAAATAAATGGAACGGTACTGAATATTTAAGACGTGATGATTGTTATTATTATAATTATTAACTTACTTTATTTCTTTTTTAGAATGTCCTTTTTGTTGCTCAAATAAGATTTTCATTCAGAAACTAGATTTTTATAATCATCTTTTAGAACATTTCGACCTTTCTATATATCCAACTAATAAACTAAAATAGTTTAAAATAATTTTTTAACCTATATACAATCCACGCAGATGTAACAGAGTATACGTTCTCATAACTTTTCTAAATAATAATACATTTATTTTCAAATAGATGCTTTGTGTTGGATGTGTGAATATCACACGGCACTCGACGACTCTAATTTATGTCAAAATTGTTCGAACGAGTGCAGTAGTTGTGAATTTTTTAAATGTACTCGTTTTGATGAGAAGCGTCAAAAAACTTTGTGTGATTATTGTTTTCAATTTTGTCCTTGTACTAATGCAATATTAAATGATGACGTCATTAAACTCTTGTGACTACTCTAAGTAATAATTAACAATGAGACCCGTAGCCCATAAGGCGAAGCCGATTGGGCTATTGACCCTTGAGGGCGAAGGGTC
>NC_090887.1:31316251-31321251 GCF_036669925.1 Montipora capricornis | reverse complement strand
TTCATTCACTATGATTTTCGTGGAGAAATCTCTACATTCCCTCCAATGCTTGCTTGACTTGAATAACTGCGTAGCCGCCAGTGTGGACCACAGCTATCATGATATGTCAAACTGGATTGAAACCAGCGAAAAATGCAGCAAGAAAAAAATTTTCCAATACGTTTTTCCACCTGAACACGAAAAGGGTTGACTGTGTAAGAACTGTAGTTGACGTAGTATGGCCATGTAGCCGCTTCGAGCCACAGAAAGCACGCGAAAAATGAAGCCTCGTTTATGTTTAGGTTAGTTAACCTGGGTTGAGCCTGCAATCCAATCGAAAACCAGTACCTGGTCATCGGTCAACTTAAAAAGAAAAAAGCTGACCTCGGTGAGCTCTAAGCTTGAGCCTGCGATATGGGGTCACCTGATACTTGTAAGCGGATACCTTGTTTTGACAGGTGTCAGTTGATCAAAACATGGATGTCCAGTATCAAAGATGTATGCTTTAAACTAGCATGATACTGGTCACATTGTCATACATGGAGGGGTGGACGTACGGACGGTCGATGACTTCAAGGCTATAAAACCAAAATTTTCCCACCGATGGGTTACCATATTTTCTTACCTATGGTGCTCCGCGCCCGCGCGCGGAGCTCTGCTACTAGGTGTTTATGTAAGTAATGACCTGAAATGGAACCATCCTGTAGAACATAAAGTGAAAAAGGGAAGCAACAGAAAAGGGCTATGCGCATCATTTTTCCTTTAATGAATTACAATGAGGCATTAATTGCACTCAACACTAAACGAGAGGCACGCCCATCTGTGCTAGGTTTATATTGATACACTCCAAAATGAGAACTACCCTTTGCATCTTATGCTCCTCAAACGGGAGGAGTTTGTACACAGTTATAATCTCAGATCTGGCGTTAGCCGTACCAAGCGTCCTTCTTGTAGAACTAAGCACACGAAAAAGTTTGTCAATGATAAAAGGAAATACATCTGGTGGCTTGCACTGATGTATTCAAAATACAGTTTTAGTAATTATAGTTTAGTTTTTAGTGATTAACGGTAAATGTTCACCGATAATCACTGAGCCTGAGGCGAATTATTGTTTTAGTACAGATTCAAAAAAGAGAGGAAAAAAAAATTCAACGCGGAATCATCTTTACTTAACAGTGGCAAAACGACTACTGGCAGCCATTTTGTCCGTCGAGGTGATTATCGGCTGATAATCCAAGATAGCGAGCCACTGAGAGCGTGCGATTTTGTATAAGTACCTGTGTATTTATAATAATAATATATATTAATATAATTTTCAGGGGTGAATATAAGAATTTAGTGTCATATTCACCACACTACCCCGTGAATATAACATTTTGGAGGCGCGGCTGCTAAGCCAATCAAGCACTTTTTGTGCCTTTTTATTTTGTTTTAGCCCGCTGTTTTGTCAGGATCAGTAAACATTGGGGAATATTTACCTCGACTACGTCTCAGTAAATATTCACCAATATTCACTTTGCCTTCGGCGAATAATAACTTCTTACTAACCGAGCGCGAGGGCCGTACTGGGGAATATTGGCCTGAGGTCGTGGCAGTACGGACCTCCCTGCGCTCGGTCCATACAAAAACGACCGAGGGCCAATATTCCCCTGTACGGCTCGATCTCTCTCGGTTATTTAGTAGTTTATTATTTGTCTTTTTAATTACCTTTTGCTTTGTTTTTCCAAGCGCCTAATCGGCCCATGGGCATCACGGGGGAATAGTGCCCTACAATTCACTTACAATTACCCAATCAGAGCGCGTGTTATCTCGGCTACAAACACAAGTCATATAATAATTGTTAATGTACATAGCTCAGTAATTCAGCCTTATATTGTGTATATTGCTGCAATAAGTTTTAATAAACAGTCACAGTTATTATTATAAGGCTATAGCGATGTTTAGGACAGTTTAGGTTTTTTTGGCCAGACTTAAAGACTTAAAGACCTAAAAAAGCGGTTTGATAAGCTCGAACCTGTGATTTTCGGCAAAATCTCCAACAGCGATTGAGTTATAACAATCGTTTGTCTTGTTTGTCATGCGGTTTTGTGGCCAGCTACGTTTTCTTATTTTGGAACTGAATTCATCATTACTGTGGCGACTGTCCACACTAAACTAATACCTTTCGATTTGTAGGCTTTTTATGTTAAATGAATGGCCAGTCGTGAGTTGCTTTCTGTGACTGTGCAGTTGCAGTCGAGTAGGCGAATTACTACTCTTTAGCTTGACCTTTTAATTAGTAATTTTTGCTCGTGTTCTAAACTGGAGAGAGAGGGTGTAAAGATTATCAGTCAAACGGAAAATGTTGGGAAAGAGATTGCGGTGCATGTAATTTCAGTTTTAGTACTGTTGTTGATTACAATTGTTAGTTATTGCTTTCGAGGCTTGTTTGTTTACTGCTGTCAGCTGAGATATGTTTAATCACTGTAAACTGCATATATACACTGAGGACGATTCATTTTGTACTTTATGCTGAAGCATAATTATTTCCATATACACTATATTTCTTTCTGGGGCTATAAACGGGAGCTCCACTCTTAGGCTTGGCTAAATCTATATATTATCCTTCCACATCTTCAGGTCTTTCTCTAGTATCACCTGTCGGATGGGATTGACATTCTCAATGCACCCAAACTTAAGAGCTTTTCTCAGCAATCTGTCAATTTGACTTAAATATTTAGATTTTGGAGCAACTGCATAGACTCTTATACAATAAGTGAAAATGGACATTATTTTAAAAATTCTGAAAGAGATCATGCAAATCCTGTACAGAATAGCCACTAGCCTTACATACCCTACGAATTTTCATTCTCTTTGGTGCTTTACTCATCAAATTGTCAAACTGATCACCCCAGTTGTAATTTTTTTTCATGAAACACAGCATCCAACAATTTAACTGCTACAGGTGGTTCCCTACAAGTCCCAGTCTTAATTTCAAGCTCCTTAGTCTTCGTTAAATTAAGAGACATTTAATTCTGTTCAGTCCAACACTTAATGGTATTTACGTCAGTTAAAGCAGTTAGTACAGAGGAAACTGTGACACGTGCACCCAGTTCCACAGGTAGAGTACACGAGATGCCATCCGCGTATTTGGTCATTAAGCTATCTTTACGTCATTAACCATAATACTGAAAAGGACTAGCCCCAACACAGTACCTTGCGGTACCCCCCTATTTATTGGTGAGAATGGAGTTTTTAAATTAGCTATGCAGACCCTTTACTTACAATCCTTGAAAAAGGTAATTACCCAGTTACTAACCTAGGGATTAATACCTGGCAATGACTTAATCTTTTCAGGCACCAACGTACCGTAGTGCGAAACAGAGTCAAAAGCCTTCGAAACATCAAAGGATAGCACTCTAGCAAAATGAGTTGGGCCATCTAGCCATTTCATCCAAGTATGTTGATTGTGCAATAAGGCCATCTCAGTGCTACGGTGATCTCTATAAGCATAGTGATCCGAGTGTATATATGTATGGACAGACTTGCTTGATTCGTTATTAATTGCTTATCTTTCCAAAAGTCTCATTATCATGTCAGTGACTGATATAGGTCTAAGTTGGTCCAAACTGGTGGTGTTAGTTTCTTTAGGAATTGGTCCAATGTTTGCTGACTTCCATCTTGCAGGGATTTTCTGTATTGCCAAAGAAGTATTGTAGATGTGGGTTATTGCAGATGCAAGTTCTAACGAGAACTTCTTCCATGCCCAAAATGGGATGTTGTCAGGGCCAGGAGCTGTTCTTCTGATACGAGATAGAGCTATAAAAACTAAAGTTTTACTGAAGCTAGGTGCATCATGGCTAGTCAGCAATTCCAATTCAGTTGGTGCTACATAGTTAGGGATGGTGTTAATTTCCTGAAAATGTGTATTGATGTCATTTATGTTAAAAATTCTTAATAGATGTTTAATGGCTTTGGTTCAAGCAGACAATTTACCCACCATTTCCCACCAACCTTTGCTTTTCTTGTGCTTTCTGTTGTTAATACCTGTACCATATTCAGCTGGTTTTCTTTAACATGTTTAGAGGACTCTTCACGAGTTGTAAGAAGCCACTTTGCTCCATTAGACATTTTTCGACCAGCTGATTCACGTCTCCAGCAATGACAATTCGTGCATTAGGGGTAACTGGTAATATGGATTCACAAAAGTTCGCCAAAAAGTCAATAAAGTCAGTTACAGAATATTCAAATGTAGTTGGGTGATAAAGAGAGGCTATATGGTATTCTCGATTAGAGGTAGCTAGCTTATCCCATAAACACTCATACTGATTTCCATCCGAACGTATTTCCTTAATTCTCCGGTCAGTTCTACAGTGTATTGCAACTCCACCACCTCTTTTGTCCTGTCTGTCTCTGCGAGGCATTTAATATCCAACAGAAATCACAAGCAGCAAGCAATGTCCCTTCAAAGCCATGTCTCCGACAGGAAGCACAAATCAATAGAATTGCTTGACGGTTCACTCTGCAGTTCTTCACGAGCAAAGGGTTTGACAATTGAACGAGTATTTAATACCAGGCACTGCGTTGTAATTCTGGGTTGACTTAGGCGTCCAAAGGGCTTTATTGTAATAACATTTCGAGGCTTTTGGTTTTAGCTAGGACTGATTTGTCGCTGATTTGGAATTACAGGAATCCTCCAATTATCTACGTTTGCCTCAGTTATTATTGCCTCAGGACGCTCTTGGTAATTTCTACTCTTTTTTTAATTTACAGTAGACTCCAGCTCTCGTACCTCTTTGTGTTTTCAAAACGCCCAGTTACTTCAGAGCTTGCTGCGTGTTATGCTGTAATGGCGGTTCATTGTATAGGGCTCCAACATTTTTTGTCCATTTCCGAAGAGATAACAGCACCACACGACAGTATGATATCATAGCTATCTTGCAAATATTTCTCTAGTAAAATATTTCACAAAAACCAGTTAAAAATTATAAAACTATGCAAGGCGTTTGCGTGGCACATAATGGATATAGTAGGAATTATTT
>NC_090887.1:31306251-31308751 GCF_036669925.1 Montipora capricornis | reverse complement strand
CCACTAATATAGCGAAAGCCCACGCCAAGTTCCGTAGGACTTAGTCCCCGGGTGATGTCATCTGCAGGGTTAGCCTCTGTCGGCACATATCTCCAACTCACAGCGCTCGCCCCTAGTGTGGCCTCCAGACTGCTCATGATTGTGTGAATCTCAGACACCCGGTTACCGACGAATGCTTTGTAAGTGGAGCTCGTCTGGCTGATCCAATGTAGGACTGAGGTAGAGTCACTCCAGAAAGTTATCTTCTCTATCTTTGTAACCATTTCTTCTACCAGTGTTTGAGTTAACCGCACAGCAACTAAAGCTCCCATGATCTGCAATCGGCAGATAGACTGTGACTTTAATGGAGCAACACGGCCTTTTCCCGCTATAAGACTACACTCTACTGTATACTCATCTATAAATTCTCTCTTAGGTAGGCACACGCGCCATAAGCATTCTGGCTAGCGTCGCAAAACACATGAAGTGCAGTCTCTCGCACAGGTTTCTGTTCTTGGATAAGAGCTCTCGGAATTCTCACTTCATCAAGCTTTTCTGCTTCCTTGCGCCATTCACGCCACTCTCGAAGATCAGCTTCTTTCAACTCGTCATCCCATCCGTACTTCATACGATTTAGATTCTGCAGGATGATTTTACTTCTGATTGAGAATGGGAGGAGAAGTCCTCGCGGATCCCAAACAGAGAATGCTTGACTCAAGATCTTCCTCTTCGTCGTACCAGGATCATCCTTCAGTCCGGTAAACTGGAGCATATCTTCTTGGGCATCCCAAATGACGCCCAAAGTTCTGTCTGTTGGTAACTTATCTTCACTCAGTTCGAGGAATCGTGGAGATCTATCCTGCTCCGGGATGGTTGCCAAGACGTCTGGGTCATTTGTCAGCCACTTGTGTAGGCGGAAACCTCCACGACGCAGCAACTCTGTCATCTGCTTCCTCATTTCAATAGCTTCCTCGCAAGAATCTGTTGACGGTAGACCATCATCCATGTAAAAGTGCTGGTAGACGGCTTTCACACCCAAAGGTAAATCTTCCCCATTCTCATCAGCATTTCGCCTCATAGTGTAGTTCGCTCTGGATGGCGCAGACACTTCTCCAAACACTGTTCTCTCGAACTGGTACACGCTTGGTTCTTCTATCAGAGAGTCTCTCCATAAGAATCTCAATGCTGGCTTATCACGATCAAGGAGACCGAGCATATGGTACATTTCTTTCACATCAGCGGCCATTGCAATTCTTCCTTCGCAAAACCTGAGGAAAACTCCAAACAGAGAGGACAGAAGATCTGGTCCTGTGTAGATCTTATCGTTCAAACTTTGTCCCATGAATTTTGCTGATGCATCGTAGACTCTTCTGAGGCGATCAGGTTTTTTGGGATTAATGACAAATCTGTGTGGTAAGTACCAAGTCACTTTACTATCGCACCGTACTTCCCCTTCACTCAGTTTCTTCACATAGCCCTTCTCAACGTCATCCTGGATTGACTTTGCATATCTCTCTCTGATCTCGGGACAGCTCTCAAACTTTTTCTCTAGGGATTGTAGCCTCCTCTTTGCCATTCCGTAATTGTTGGGCAGAGATGGTTCCTCATCTCGCCACAGTAGACCTGACACATACGCATCTTCATTCACACTCTTAAAGGTTGTCTTTTCCATCAGTGACAATGCTCGCTTGTCCTCAATCGAACGGGTTGGATCAGCTAGCTTGACCACGCCCAAGGTTTCTATCTCTGACTGAGCCATGACCAGCTGCTTCAGCTCCTCATTTTCAACTGAACTTCTTTCAAACACTTTGAACCCATTGTATGGAGATGCTACTCTTCGCTCACCAGGTAACCAATTAGTCACCGCCCATCCAAGTGGGGTCTCAACAGCATAAGGTACCCTGTCAAGTTCCGGTTGACCTGAGGGTTTCAGAATTTGTCTTGGTAGAATCAAGTCAGAGTTGTTAGTTCCAATTATGAGTTGCACTGGACCCGTGTCAGTGTCACGCAAGTCTAAGTTCTTCAGATGTTGATACTCATGCTTGATTGTTGACCACTTCTGATCCGGACCATTCAGGCTAGGAATTGTCTTCACATCTCGCAAGGAGTACTTGACTTCCTCTTTTCCGACTCGTGCGACATGGCATTTCTTGATGTGCTGGGAAGCAAACACCTTCTGCGCATTTACTCCTTGAATTTCGAGATCTACCTCTTTGCCTTGAAGCCCAAGTGAGAGCGCTAAGCTTTCATCTATAAGCGTTGTGTTACAGCCTGAGTCACGCAATGCCATCACCTGCTGTTTTCCTGTTTCTCCAAAGACAACTATGGGAAGTACTTCAACCAAAGCAAGACCACCAGTCTCACAACCTGTGTACGCTGATTGTTGATACTCCTCAAGAGGCTCCACAGCCTGACGTGGTGATGAGTCTCTACCTTCCAGGGAGACAGGAGCTGGGTTTCTCTCAACTTCTGGCACTTGTTCTGATTCACGTTTCGCTTTTCCCCGTTCAATAAATCTCAA
>NC_090887.1:31291251-31293751 GCF_036669925.1 Montipora capricornis | reverse complement strand
AGGAAGTCATGAGTACCTGCAGTGTGACAGGCCAGGCAATCCATACCCTCAGTTTTCTTGCTATAAGAGTAGTTCGTCTATCACCTGTGAAATCTGTGTCCCATACCTGATATGGGCATTTGAAAATAAAATATCTCATGCTTCCCGGAGATCTAAGGGGGCCACTTTGGACAAAATTTTAAAGAATGCCTTCACTCCATCTTTTTCTGGGCTTCGGCAAGTTTATGAACACTCCATATCCAAGAGCCATTTAGAAGCCATTGCCTTTTTGGAGTGTTGTGAGAAAAATATCAAATCAGTAAAAAGCAAAAAAAACGTTCTAAGCAACAGTCACTGCATAGTTAATTTTTTTCCATCTAAAAATTCTGAAGCTGTTCCCTTAAACTAAAATCGACCTCTGGATCTGAACCAATCCAAAGAGTGCAATGCGACTACTTATGGATGCCTGAGGTCGTTAATCATTTTAAAGGTAATAGCGGAGCTCCGTGCAAGGCACGCGCACACGGAGCACCATAATTAAGAAAATACGGTAACCCATCGATGTGAGAAAATTTGGTTTTATAGCCATGACGTCATCACCGTACGTACGTACGTACTTACGTCCGTACGTCCGTCCGCCCCTTCATGTATGCCAATGTGACCAGTACACGTAACCATATCACGGGCTAATTAAAGTTTAGAGCTCATCCAGGAAACAATACTACGTTTGAGACTAACTAGTTTACAGCATACATCTTTGATATTGGACATCAATGTTATGGTCAATTGACACCTGTCAAAACAAGGTATCCGCTGACCAGTATCAGGTGACTATATAGCGGGCTCAAGTTAGACCTTATCGAGATCAGCTGTTTTTTTGAAGTTGACCGCTGACCAGGGACTGGTTGTTGATTGGATCGCAGGCCCAAGCCAGGTCAGACACTCACACACACCTGATCGAGGCTTAATTTTCGCGCTCATTCTGTGGCTCGACGCGGCTACACAGACGTCACGGTACGTCAACAAAGCTCTCGACAGTCGATGCTTTTCGTGTTCAGGGGCCTGTTTCTCGAAAGTCCCGGTAATTACCGGGCCCGTTAACTTACCGGGACCGTTACCGGGAAACTTTATCGGGACCGAAAGAGTGTTTCTCGAAGCACCCGTAAACTTTCCCGGTACTTATCGGGGCCGATAAAATAAGCGGGAGTTACCAGGCTCTTGCATGCACTTCACGCTCGGCATAAAAAGAAGGAAAATGACTTGGCACTAGATCCGTAGAGCTTGTAGCATCCAGTTTCCCAACCGAGCGCTGTGATGCAAACAAAGGTGGCGTTCGAAACGATAACCTTCCATCGTTCCTTTTACACCTTCTAGCAGTGAAGGCGACTTTTTAAACCTCATTGGCGGAGAAATTTTGCAAAGGGTGTTTAGATGGCAGGATTTTTTTTTATTCACGCTTTTTGTAAGCAACACTTTTAGTTTACTGGGAAGCAACGCTCTTTTGGAGTAATAAGCTCGAGACCGAAATTCTCGATCTCGAAGGCTTCGATTCAATACAAGTAGCAGATTGCAGCGTACAGCGAACCAGTGGAAGGAGGTATGTCTTTGAGTCATCGTTTAGCATTGTCAGATGGATTCCCTTCAAGAACATCTGTTTTCAATTTTATCTCGACAGGTACGTCGAGTGGAATCCCGTTTTACCTAAGGTTCACTGCATTTATTTCGATCTTCATTGGCATATATATCCGAGCTCTCAAGATACACTATTAAATAATCACGTTTATTTAATGAAACCAAAATAATATTCTTAATTCTATAGTTATTGATCATAAGGGTATAGTAGATTTTAATAGACATTGCTAGAAGGGATCAATTAGTACGTTATCACTTATTAGTTTATGGGATAATACTATCCTTGATTTATAGTGACTTCTTCAAGTCAAAGATACTTGGTGCACCCCTAGCTGGAAGTAAGATAATAATATTGTTAAATTTGTGGCACCTTTATTAAGGGGGTGGCATTTAACTACAGAAGGAAAATGGTTGCTAAGGAACCTGTTTAGTCAAAGAGCCCTACAAAATGGTTGTATGGATGATTCTTTGAAGTAACTTTTTCAATGGAAATCTGACATCACTTCAATAAAGGTGTATGCGCAACTAGTCCCAGTCCTCGGTCTCGAAAAGAACAAAAAGACGAGGCCGTTTTTTCATTGGATTGGAACCGTCCCATCAATATTTGTAAACGGTAGCTTGGAATTTCTATAATTTTTGGGCAAAAAAATGGAACTGATATTTTGAAAAGTGCATCAGAGGAGGGCCGTAAATCCATGCTACACTGATTTTGTGTTAGATTGTTCTTGTACTGTAAGTGTTGCATCAAAAATTTGTGAAAAACATCGTTAACTCGCTGAGTTTTTAGGCATTTTCTTTTTTGGCCATGTGATTTACCAAATATGGTTGTCAGTCGAATCAGTAGAAGAAATGTTGAAGAGAACACACTTGGCAAAAAATGGTAACTGCA
>NC_090887.1:31251251-31276251 GCF_036669925.1 Montipora capricornis | reverse complement strand
GCTTTTTTGGTGTGTTACGTGAAAGAGAACAGGTACACAATTAATGACATTTTCCTTGTAATGAAGTGGATCATAGTGTTTTGAAATCACTGACACTGACGTCAAACTTAGTCTGTCAAAGAATGGCTATTTCTCCTGAACTAGCACGGTGACCCCCTCTTTTAATGGTGTTAAGTACTCATAACATGCACACGGAAAACATATTTTAAGGAGAAAAAAAGTTGGACAGTAGAAGTTGTAGTATTTATACAAATGACGTGAAAACTGCATTTGGAGCTGGAGTGTGAAATGATGTTGTATCGGTTCAATTTGGTCACTTTTTTTTTGTAAGATCGAGCAATAGGACATTTGCATGATGACGCCATTTGACTACAAGTACCAGCATCCTACAGGTTTAGCTTGTCTCATGCTAATTAGAGCTATTGTTATTTTTACCCCACTGGGAATACAAAATTTAAATAAAAAAAGAAAAACAAACTGAATTCTGGTAGTTGGAGTCAAATGACGCTATCGTGAAAGTTTGCCTATTTGAAATCACTTTACTGAAAGAATTTGGCCCAGACAAATACGTAGGCTCAAGTTTTCAGTAATATTCAGTAGCTTTTGCCATACAACTACAATTTTTCCGGTTGAACAAGTTTCGAAGGCTTCTCGCGTAATTCCGAAAAAAAAAAAACACTTAAAATAAAGGAATGCAGCGCGAAAACAAGCACAGTGACCCCATCTTTTTACTGAATTTTGTTAATGTTCTGTGCATGAAAATCAATTCTGCCAAGTTTGACAGAAATTTAGATAGTACTTCATTTTCAAGGGAATTACTTTAAAGGTGGATTTCCACTGTCGCGTAGCGATATTCAAACGTAAGACACGTAAAAAAACACAGATCTTGAAAATCTCCACTGTGGCGTTAAAGAATTAATTAAACTACTGGATCTTTTTTACGTGCATTGAATATACGTAAAATACCTGCTATCCTGAATTTGGCGCCCGAGTCATTGTATGTTTTACGCTGGCTTGGTCATGTGTCAAGGATGGACGACGATCGTCCCGTGAAGGCCCTCATGTACGGCGAGCTCGATAAAGGCACTCGTCCTGTTGGTCGACCGAAATTGCGTTACAAGGACACCTGTAAAAGTGTTTTTAAGTCTGGAAGAATCTTAGATCGATGGCAAGATTTGGTTGTAGACCGACCACTCTGGAGAAGAATCATTGGAAATTTTTGTGGAATTGTGAATGCAAATCGAATTGCAACTTCCCAACGACAAAAGGAGCACCGAGCTCGAAAGAAAGCTATAAGTGGAAATTGATTAAATAGAATTTATTTTATTATGTATATTCTAGTGTTTTACCCGTATCGGGTCTAGGCGTATTCTCTCATCATGTTGACGGTAATGATTTTACACAGAAGGGCGTCTATATGGCAGAGGTGTCGCGTAAAAAAAAAAAAAACAGATGTCATTGGTTATATCGTTACGTAAACGCAGTCTGCCGCTAAAAAGTTGAACCTATTTCAACTTTTGCGAAAGCAGTTGCGATCGCTAAGTGCACATGCGCATAACGTAAATAAATGCCTAAAATACAACGTGCCAGTGGAAATTGCGAAACGTAAAGTCAACGCAAGAAAGTTGCACGTGTAAATTCATATACAAATACTGCAGCAAAAACAAAGCAATAATAAATTACAAATAAAGAACAATAAGTACGTCCGACAAGGGTCGAAAAGAACGAAGTACTGATCCAATTCTGCATGACCGCCTTATTTTACAACACTCCCCGCTTAAGTTGACATTTTCTGTTGCTTCTTGATTTGGAGATCTTGAGTCATAAGAAAAGTCTTATAGATCTAGACACTGTACGAAAGCCAAGAACCGTGAAATGAGACTTAACTTGAATGAGTTTCACTGACTTTGCTTTTCCTCCATGTTGGTGGGCTTTCCGAATGGAGAGAGGAAATTTCAAAGTTGACAAGTTGTACTTAATTAATTGCTAATATGATCTTTTCTTCCAGACGTCGTTTTGTTCCCAAATATAAGAGCCAGCCATCTGCCGGCATATCAAATGACGTTTACCAGATGTATGAGGGGTAATCCTTTGTCAGGAAAAAGCACTGAACGGGTTTCTTCAAGCAGGAACCAAATTGCGATGAGTCAATCAATAAATGTGCACCCGTAGGCATTCCACGATCATCGGCTTAAATATGCACACCAAGACTCCGATCAAGTGGAAAGCGTCATTCCATAAGTGTTAAGGTTATGGGAGTATGATGGGTGTTATGAAGATGACACAATTTAATTACCTTTGGCACGATAATGTTGGTTAGAGTAGTATGCTGTGTAAGTAGTGGTAGTATTCTACTATTAGAAACTTTAAGATCTACGACGGCGACAGTTGACGAAAACGTCACCTCAAAATATAACTTGGCTGTATCATAATCGTTTGCAATTATTCAGTCTCGTTCACGTCCTACAATAGTGGCTAACTATCCTAAAAATAAATTGGTATTTCTCTAGTTAACGAGGATCCGTAGCTTACAGTACGGACCGAGAAAAGGAAGCTCGCAAGAGGACACACGCTAACACCGACCCGGTGTGGCCAACACAGAATGCCATGGACAGGTGTTCCAGCCTTGCTGGCTCTCATCAGTATGACCTAGCTAAGATAACAGGCGGATGTATTAGGCACCCCTTAAAGTGGCGGCTCCAAATGCAAGAGGTGTGGTAAGCGGGGTTGGGACTAGCAAAACTGTCCTCCCACGGTAAGCGTGTGGGAAGGTGAATCACATTAAGAGATTGGTGTGTCACAATAATTTATTGGTGAAAAGCATGGTGACACACGCTAACGCCAACCCGGTGTTGCCAACACATCACGCATGTACAAAAGCATTGTACCCGGTCAATGTTAGCTACGCCATGCTGATGAGGCACAGCAAGCGAAACAGCTGTCTATGGCTACTAATTGACCGGGTGAAATGGTTGTGCGCATGCGTGATGTGTTGGCCCACCCCAGAAATGACCATTGATCGTAAAAGTCTTATTTTTGAACATTGAGAAATACATTTATCATTCCCAACAACTTTGAGTTTTGAAGAGAACTTTGTGCTTTGGCCATTCTGGAGAGGATTTCAGATTTGGCACCATTATCAGTCACTAGAGCACCAAGATATATAAACTGATTAACATGTTGCAGAGAACTACCATTGACTATAATGTCATTTTGAACCTCGTTTGCATGGGTATTTGACATGATTTTTGCTTTCTCAGCACTTATTTCCATACCAAAGGCAGCACAGCTCTGATTAAGTCTTCAGCTTCTGAACCAGCGAGGCCATCAATATCATCTGCAAAGCACAAATTGCTGACAGTCCTGCCACCAATGCTAACTGTTGATTCGTGACCTTCAAGAGCATCTGTCATGATTCGTTCGAGAAAGATATTGAAGAGTGTTGGGGATAGTAGGCAGCCTTGACGAACCCCTACGGTGGTGTGAAACCATTCTCCAATTTCACCTTCCAGATAGACTGAACTGGTGGCCTGGTTGTAGAGTTCTTCAATAAGTGAAATCAAGGTCTTGTTGATGTTATACTTATTCATCGTAGCCCACAGCGATTGATGGCACACCCTGTCAAACGCCTTCTTGAAATCAAAAAATACATGATAAAACTCTTGTTGATGTTCTTGGTACTTCTCAATGATGGATCTGAGATTGAAGATTTGTTCAACAGTACTTCTTTTTTATTTGTATTTTTTATTTTATTTTTATTTTTATTTTTATTTTATTTTACTTTATTTATTTATTTACATGATTTACACTTGTACTTACTTCTTACACAATACTTGCACTACATTTACTTGCGCTACATACGATACATGTTACAATACCACAACACTAGTCAAATGGAATTACAGCTGATCTGTTTACAACGTAATTGTTTACATTTTAATTGTTCGAGTCACTAATAAGAATTTGTTTGTTACTTCCACTATGTAGGGTATTGGTTTTCTAGAATTTAATAGGTTTTTAAATAAACAGATAGCAAGAAAATAAAAATACAGAAGCTGAGAAGTAGAAGGACACAATGTAATTTTATAAGGACAGAAAAAATTACCATTTGTTCCTAAACTCTTTCTCCTTATTACAAGTGACTGCAATATATTTTTCTATATTAATTTTCTCACGCACAAGAGAGGCAAAATCATCGAAATTGTACTTTATGGTATTTAAAGCGTTAACATATAAGAAACATTTACCTAAAATAATAAGATGGTTGAGGGCCAAACAGTAGTTGTGAGAGCGAATAATTCCGAACATAACCTCCAGTTCTGACAGAAGCAGTTTCGTATTACTAGAGGTTGAGTACCACTACCGAAATCCATCCCAAAATGAATTTGCGTGCTTGCAGTTTACAAACAAATGCCACAGGGTCTGACACTCAGAAGGACAAAAGGGACAAAAGGGCGAGGTAACGTTTTCCATTTTATATAACAAGCTATTCGTTGGTAAAATTCGGTGAATAATTTTGTATTGGAACATCGTCAATTTAATTTCTCTCGTGGCTTTGAATGGTAGGAGGTAGATTTTAGACAAGTTACTTTTCTCGACGCCAGACTAAAAGTTTTTTTCTCAGAAGTTGTTGGAGGTAGATCTTCAAGGTAAAGTACGATACTGTATATTGCCTTACATGACAGTGAACAGATTGAGGTGGGAGGCGTGACCGAGTCTTTGGAACATTCTTGCAATAGTTTCTTCCAATTTTGAGGAATAAAAGAGAGAATGCTATAATATTGTAAAAAGCTACATTTTACATTGAATTTACTGCAAAAAGAATTAGATGGGAGGAAATGGCCCTCACAGGAGTCAAAAAGATCCGAGATTTGTTTTATTCCTGCCTGATACCAATGAGGAAAGAATACCATTTTCTTATTCACAGTTAAAAATCGGTTATTCCAGATTGGCTGCGAGAGAACCTCATATTTATTTTTAGGTTTGGCCGTTGCGATGTCCTGCCAGTAGAAAAGATGGTTGTTTAGGTCAAGGAGATTATAATCATAATTACATTTAAACAGTTCTGTACCGCCAACATCGGCTAGCAGCAATTTAGGTATGTACTGCCATGGAGCATTTGAGTTAGAGCATAACCGTTTCACCCAGTTTAACTAAGCGCTTTGTCGAAGAGAGAAAAATCTTTCGTGTCCAGGCCTCCAGCTGTTTTTTGCTTGATAATGGTAGTCTTTTTTTATTTTGGCGGGCTTCTGATCCCAAATAAAATCGAACGTAATCTTGTTTACTTGTTTACTGAATTCTTTAGGGTATTCATGACACTGCAGATAAACACAAGTTTTGACAGTGCTAATGTTTTAATTATATTTATCCTGCCAGCGATGGAGAGGTCTCTTTGCGACCACATATTCAATGTTTTCTTGAAAGATCCTAATTTGTCAAAATAATTTTTCTTTTCAGACACTTCTAGATCATATGTAAAATGCGCGCAAAGCGCGTACACTGGCTCGGCGCTCAGTTGGAGATCATGTATGGTGTCTTTTCTGTTACGCATAGAGCCAAGCCATAACATTTCAGATTTTGTTTGATTTAATTTTAGACCAGAGCACCTTTCATAAAGCGATAATAAATCAAATAACCTTGACAGTGACTGGACATCAGAAAGAAGTACAGTTGTATCGTCTGCATATTGCGAAAGTTTGACCTCATTATGTTCATCTATTGGAATACCTTTTATTTCTTTTGAGCGTCTATCACGTTGTGCGAGTAACTCAATAGCAATAGCGAATAATGTGCCGGAAAGTGGGCAACCTTGACGCACCCCGCGTTCTAGATGAAAATGTTTTGAGGCGTATCCGTTATTCAGAACACAACTAGAGATATCTGTATAAAACACTTTTATCCATCGTCGGAGGTCAAGAACGAAATTAAACGTTTCGAGGCATCTATGAATAAAATTCCACTCAATCGCGTCAAACGCTTTCTCAAAATCCAAAAACACGGCTATCCCTGGAATATTCTTCGCTTTAGTGAAATGCGTTATATCTGCTATTAGCCTAATACTTTCTCCAATGAACCTTCCTTTAACATATCCAGATTGACAGGGATGAATTACGTTCGGCAATATCTTCTTTAAACGCAGAGCAATGGTCTTCGTCGCTATTTTATTGTCTACATTCAGTAAAGATACAGGCCGCCAGGTTTTTAAATATTCGGTATTCTTCTTCTTCTTCTTCGGAATTAAGGAAATAATCCCTTGACGTTGAGAGACAGAAAGAGTTCCTTTTCGAAGGCGCAATTAAAGCTACTTACCATAAATAAACCGAGCAAGTTCCAAAAATAGCGATAGAATTCAGGCGTTAGCCCGTCCGTGCCGGGAGTTTTGTTGTTTTCCATAGCTTTTAATGCAAGCTCACACTCCTGAACCGACATGACACCCTCGCACGTTTTCGCGATTTCTTCTGATAATGCTTTTTTTTTTCAAAGAACTCACTGAAAGTTGGGCAGTTGGGATCCATATTTCTTGATGTGTAAATCTCTTTGAAAAACCGTTCTTGTTCCTCCAGGATGTCCTTCGGGTTTGTAATTCTGTCACCTTCATTATTAACTAAGGACGTTATATGTTTCTTTTTTTGGTTCCTTTTTTCCAAGTTATAAAAGTATTTATTATTCCTCTCACGATGCTCGTACCAACGCGCTCTACTGCGCACGATTGTTTCTCGTGTTTTAATACCCGCAATTTTGGTAAGCTTGAATTTTATTCTCTCCAGCTCAGTCTTAAGAGAATCGCTGTATGACGCCTGGAGTTTGGTTTGCAATCTCATCATTTTTGACAAAAGAATTGATTCTTCGTCACGTTTTCGTTTAGCTTTCTTCATTGAAAAAGCTATTGTAAAAGCACTAATTTCCATTTTAATAATTCCCAGTACAACCCTTTGTCGTTGACTTGTTCATGCTTTTTTGCAAACATTGGAAGTTTAAATGTTAACAGTTCCACGTAATTAGCATCTGACAGCAAGGAGTTGTTAAACTTCCAAAACCCTGGCCCTCGAGGGAGTTCATTTTCGTTCAAAGACATGGAGAGAGCGACGGCGGAGTGATCTGAATAAATGGTTGGGAGTATTTTGCAATCCTTTACGTGATCTTTTCGCTGCTTTGAAATAAAGAAGTAGTCAAGTCTACACTGTATTTCCATTGACGGGTAAAGCCTGGTTGATCTGAATTCTTGAAACGCCAGGAATCAAGTAAATTATGTGTTTTGATTAACGACTGAAGCTCGTCGAGAGAGGCTTTTTTGCTGTCTATCGGTCTACCGCCTTTTTTGTCTGCAGTGCTAATTGTACAGTCAAAATCACCTCCCAGCACCAAGTTGTCATTGGCGTAAGGGATTAGAAATTCTTTTGAAACTTCCCTGAGGAAAACAACTTGTTGGGTTGTATCATTTGGTGCGTAAATGTTTACTAAAACCACTTTCGTACCATCAATAATAGTCTCTGCTAAAATACATCTGCCAGAATTATCCGCATTAATTTTTTGGAAGTCAACGTCAAGACGTGGTTTGAATAAAATCATGACTCCTCTACTATGAGAGGAGCCATGACTGGACACGATTTTGCCTCCCCATTCTGTTTCCGATCTTTTGATGGATTCCGACGAGGAAGAAGTTTCTTGCAAGAAAATTATATTCGATTGCTGCTGGTGCAACCAACGAAAAACTTGTCTTCGCTTTCTCGAACTGTTTAGCCCTCTAACGTTAAGTGATAACAGGTTATACATTTGATTTCTAATAACAGGATAGACGGGGTATCCAAGAAATAATGAAAATATATATTTTTAAAAATTATGTTCACAGTGCGGTTGATATTTGTGACCAGGTTTGATTCTTATTACCTCGTTATCATCGAAAAGTTGATCAACGTAACAGGAGAGAAAGCTAAAACGAAACCACATGCGGAAACACATACAGAAGCTTTGTACGGCGTTTTGACTGGGTATAGAAAGTGAAAAGCTGCAGCTCTCAAGTAGGTGGTTCCGTAGAAAAAAAATAAAATAAAATAAAATTAGCTGTATTTTAGCTTTCATTTTAGCTTAATTATCCATTAAACGCCCACAGAAAGAAAATTGAGATGTTTCTTCACCACGGTAAAGAGCACCGTCGATGATCAACTTTTCGACGTTGAAGTATGCATTTTTCTTCTCGAGCTTAGCCGCCTTTAGTATCGGATATAACAACTTTCTTACCTCGTCAACCTCTTTAGGAAAATCGTCAGGTATTCCAAATCCGGTACCTCTTAGGAGATTTTTGATGAAGGATTTAATAAAAAAATTATCTTGAAAATCCGTCAGCCTATGATCGGTCTTGGTTTAAGACTTTGCCCATTTGATCGTGAATGGCGCGACGTAATTCTGTGAACTCTGTCAAAATGAATCTTTTTTTCGTCGCCTGGAAGGATCTTTAGCTTCGTACGCATGAATTCTCTTAGGGTGAGTTCAGAGTCATTGTTTTTTTCGTTTTCACGTTCCTTTATTCCAAAGAACTTCAAGTTTCCTCTACGACTGTGACATTCGAGCTTAACAGTACTTCTGCCTTTCATAAAGCTGGCTTGTTCCCCGGCAATTATTTCTTTTGCTTGGTGCCTCAGGCGGTTCAAAATGACTCTGAGAAGAACCTTGCTTGGATGGCTGATTAAGCGTAAGGTACGGTAATTGATGCACAGTTTCAGATCACCTTTCTTAGGGAGTGTAATAACAAGAGATCTTGTCCAGTTTTGTGGTCATTTAACACTTTTCTATATTTGGTTACAGATGTTTAGAAGAGCTGTCGTCATATGCTGGCCGCCTGCTTGAATCAATTCTCCTGGGATGTTGTCAACGCCTGGGGACTTCCCTTTCTTCAACATTTTTACAGCTTCTTCAATTTCCGATTTCAATATGAGGTCTTCTGAGTCGTCGCTTTGGCTTTCTGGTGTGTCTAAGACTCTGGCGTTGCCCTGCAGCTCGTAGATGTACAGTTCTCAGCAGTACTCGGTCCACCTTTCTAAGATTTTACTTCTCTCAATGATGGTTTCACCTTTCTTATCTTTGATGGTGTTGACTTTGCTTTGCTTTGACTTTGTTAATGTTTTAACAGTATCATAAGCTTTCTTGCTATTGTTCTTCATCAGGTTGGTTTCGATGTCTTCACACTGTTCTTGAATCCACTTTTCTTTCGCTTTAACCATTTCTTTCTTTACAAGTTTGTTCATCTTGCTGTATTCTTTCTTGGCTTGAGGACAACTTTTCTTTTTCCCTTTAAGATCCCTTCTTTTATCACACAGACTTAGCACTTCGGATGTTACCCAGGCTTTTTTCTTTGTTGTCTTATTTCCTAGAATGTCTCAATAGTTGCTTTCTCAAATGTCGCAATACTACTTTCTAGATCTGAATCATTGTCAAAAAGAAGCAAAGGCCCGAATTTTCCGCCGATTGATGCTCTAAACTGGTCAGCTACAAGGGGGTCCTGAAGTTTTTCAAGGTCGAACTTAAGTCTTGTGTATTGGGGCTTGGACATTCTCCTCAGCTTCAACCTAAAAGTCGTCATAACAAGGTCATGAGGGCTTGCAACGTCGAGCCTTGGGAACGTCCTGGTTCTCCTGGTGTACACACTGGACTTGAATCTATTTGGGACTAATATGTAGTCTACCTGACCATGGTTCACGCCGTTAGGATGATGCCAAGTCATAGTTGTGGACTTTTTCTGCTTGCCGAGGGTGTTTGCGATGACAAGATCGTTGTAATTTGCGAACTCAAGGAGCCCGCAGACCTCTGTAGTTGGTGGTAACGTTGCAGTGGGGCCCCTATTGTTTACGCCAGTCTTTTGCAGTGTCTTTTCTAACTCTTGCATTAAAATCGCCGAGGATGATCTTGATGTCTTTTTTCTGTGCTTTGTCAAAATTCTCTTGGATATATTGGTAGAAGATTTCGATATCTTCATCACTGTAATCTGAGGTAGGTGCGTACGCCTGAAAGAGAGTGATGTTGAAAGGAGGTGCTTTGATGCGGATAGAAATTAATCTACTTGAAATAAAATTGCAGCCTAAAACAAATTTGGCAGTGTCTCTGTGGACTAAAAAGTCCACCCCGTGTTCATGTTTATCATCTCTACCACAGTAGAATAGCTTATGACCATCGTCGCTGTTGATTTCACCGAGTGCCTTCCTTCGGACTTCACTGAGGCCGATGACATTCCACTTGTAATGCTTCAATTCATGACACAATTCATCAAGACTTCCCTCTCTCCATAGAGTTTCCACATTCCATGTTCCAAAAGCAATTTCGTGCTTTGAACGAAAACGGTAGGTTATCCTTCCACCGGTGTTCGACTTTTCGCCCGTGTTCCGGTGGGTAACAGCGGGCGCGGAGCTTGTTTGCCCGGGCGTCCTCCAAGCCGGTATGGGCTTTCTTGTTTGACGCTTCATCATTGGGTTTCTTGGAAAATAAGACTGGCGGCCTCCATACCTCTCCAGAATGTTATGCCCAGCTGTACTTTGCAACAAACAAAGCGCCTCGCACCTATGCATTTAGCCATTGACTGTTTGACAGTTCATCCATCCTGGCCGAAGACGACGACGCGTAGCGATGCTCTCCACCGTCGATCGCCCAACAGTGCAATACAGACACTGCCCCCTCCCACTGCCTTAGCCCCCTAGGTGCAGGGGTTTCCAGGGTGCGGCGTGTGGAGCCGGCAGCTGAGAGAATTAAGCTCATCTGGTGGGGCGAGCCAGGCTACCTCGCCCACAGGGACCTGTCACCCGGCTAGTGACTCCCCACCAGACTCCCCCTGGTAGTTTAACTACCAAGCGCAAAAGAAAGAAATTAAAGAGAACAAGAAATGGAAAAAAATTATCCAAGTAAACCAGAAAGAGGGAAAACTCTTTTACCTGAAAAGAGATTATTGTATTGTGTGTACCTTGTTGTTTTTCTTGAATGAAGTAAGTCTATGCATTTGAAGTGTGAGTTATAGACATAATGGAGACGAGATCCTTGCACTCAGCTGATTAAGCAATTGCTTCCAATTATAGACATGGACATAAAAAAATTGGGCGGCTTTATCGGGCCTAGCTGCGATGTTGGTGCATAGCTCAGTTAGTGCGTTGAAATCAAGTAAACTTCAAAGACCGCGTCTTCCAACCAAGAGGTGTTTCTTCAAAAAGTGGCACCTCCTTTGTGGAAGCGCTGCCCATCCAAACTATCAAATGGAAGAAAAGGCATCACTTTACAAAAAAGCCTCATCGCGTGCTTTCAACAACTTGAACTGAAGCTTAAGTCTGACTTTCCCTTTTTTTTCCTTATTAAAAAGATAACACAACAATTCTATGAATTCTAAGTGCGTTATTCAAGCTTCTGTCAGAAAGGAATTGAAATTCGCATCTAAAAAATTTTAGAAGAAATGCTGCAGCGATTGCTTTTAAACAAGAAATTAACTGAACTAAGTCTTTCCTTCAATATTTCCCGATCCAAAATTTAACTCTATCGATAAACAGTTAAATAAATAAGCTGTAATATGGGGGGTCCAAATCCGAATTTGTGCCTGGGGCTCCAAATCTAGGGGTTTCCAAATTAGCTAGGACACCGGTGCTAGAACGACTACAGTTCCTTTCTTTTTTACCGAGTCATATGATGACCGGATAGTGCATTGCGTGCAACGTAAACGCAAAAACTCGTTTCCGCTCACGCACACAAGTATTTCAAACATATTCCCTCATCAATCTTTCGCGTAGTTCGTCCGTACATTAGTGGTCATCGCGATTACCTCTGAATGAATGAGGGATACCGAGTTTGAGTCGTACTTGGGTTGCCTTCTACGTGGCAAGAGATGTTTCACATGCGCAGCCACAGCGCGACCCCTCCCCCCAACTTCAAACGAAGTAGAAACTTTGCACTTAGACTCGCTCTGAAGAGGAGGCAGACATTAACTGAGGAAAGAAACTGTGCAAAGCACATAGTGGCAAGGTCCAAATTATTAAGATTAAGAGAGCATTGGAGCGCTACATGTTTAGATTTCGGGGAAGTATTCCTTCTCTAGAGCTATGCTGTGCTTTAATTTTGTATTTGGTTTGTGTTTTTTTCCAAACCAGTTTAAACTTTATTAATCAACAGTCTAAAAAAAGGATTTTTCTTTCTTTGGGGGTGTAGTTAAGAAAAAAAGGGGCTAGGTTTTTTAGGTGGTCTGAAAAAGAACTAGACATATTTTTCCTCCCTTGTACTTACTTACCACTCCCTGATCCTCTCAAGTACCTCCATTCCCCCTTATGCCCAATCCCTCTACACCGCACTACTCACAGACACTTCATATTTCTCAAGGCTTTCTATGTACTCACCAGAACTGGATCTTGAACTCAATTTGGATCTGCTGCCTACTCCTCAATCTTCTTGACCACGCAAGCAATTGATCCAAATTACTCAAAATAAATTGTAAATAAAATAATTGCGTTCCGACGAGGGAGGACGCATTCTAATGGGGTCATTTTACGAATGTCCCGAATACATTTTTCGCGGGTATCGGTTGTGATGCAATTGCGGGTTTGGACGCCATCTTGGACTGTCAGACCGACATCGGGTTTGTATCGCAATGCCCGCATGCCCAAATCAAAGCGGTAAAAATTCCCTATATTTCTACCCAATCTCGTTCCCACATCCACGATCCTTTTCCGCTCTGACCAAAAGGATCGTGGCTCTGGCTTTGATTTGACGCATGACCTTCGGTCGCCACCTACATCTCCTCTCCCATGTCCATTCATTTCCGACAGCCGTAACACCGCATTATATGCCCAAACGGTAGTCGTGATACTCAAACCCTCCCTGTCTTTAGAAGTATGAACTTATCATCCTATTCACCACTGTTTCTGATGGTAGATGGCAATCATTGAAAGTGGTGGCCGGTGACTTACAAAACAGTTACAGAATTATTCGTGATATTACCACTTATGCATGCCTTTTCTCTAATTTTTAGTGAAGCTCAACAGAGCCCTTAGGTAGAATTTTTGGGAAAGCTATCCATTTGAGAAATTCTGGTTATGACGTCAGCGTACGCCTGTCCGTCCGCCCGTACAAACTATCGGGGTGGAGGTGGGGAGGTAGGACAACCTCTGGGGACGGAAGTGTTTAGGCAATTTTCCTTGAAGGGAAATCGCGTGGCAGCCTTACATTTAGCAACCCGCATTTTCCTGTCAGGCGGGAAATCATATTAACGACGAGCAACGGGATAAAGGGCAGGAAAGAGCACGAGAGAAGAAGTAACGAAATTTGAGAAATGTAAGCGAAGAAAGCCAAGGAAGGAGAAGCTTGAAGAGAAAATTTAATGCATGCCTCGCTGCCTCATATATTTAGTAAAACTCGCTAAAAAGAACGTACCAGAGGTGAAAACGTTTGAAATTCCGTGTTGACAGAGATTCTGGCATATTTCAACAATCACACACCACGTCGCCATTCATGCTTACAGGAGACATCATTGGAGAGTTCTCTTGTCATTGTTGCCTATTTCGTTATAAGTTATTTCGTGATACATAAAGGGCCGATTAAATTAGCCGGGTTGGTCAGGTTTGCCGGGATGAGTTTAAGCCCGGTATATATTACATGAGATGTGCCAGCCCGGTTTGGTTTAAATTTAGATTATGTCGCGTGAAAAAAAAAAAATTAAAAAAAAAAAAATAATAATAATAATAACAAGACGAAGAATTGTTATTAAATTTCACCATTCTACAATTTAAAGAAGCCCTAAAGTTTGCTATCTTATACATGTGCATATTTTATATTAAAAAAAACCCGGCTATTCCGTGGGCATTTTGCTCTAAAGAGGAAAAATGTGTTAAAAATCGCTGGCTTGGCTAACCGGGGCTGTCCGGTGAACGTGATTACGTGGAAAAATCTCAGCCCGGCCGGTTAGCCGCGATCCCTGCATCTAGGGTAACCCAGCTGAGAATTTTCCTTATAATCGCCAACTTGCTTTTTGGTGTTTTTTTTTTCTCAGACGTGCTAGGACCTCGGCTTAACGATCCAGCCCGCGTAAACGGGACAACCCGGCTTGCAAAACATTGATCTCCAACGAATGCGCTTAATTTGCGGGAAAAAAATGAAAATTTATTCTTAAGTGCTGACGTTCTTCATAAAAATCTCAAATTTGGATATTTCAAGTAGCTGTTTTTCAGACTACGCCAAAGAAATGGGAAAAAGTGAAATGCACGTGCAAGGAATGCAAAGCTGTCGTTTTGTCCACTTAATCTGCAAATTTGTGATGTTCTCGTTCAGGTCCCCGTTGTCGTTGCTTATTAGTTGCCTATTATTATTGAGTTCCAGCAGATGGAAAAATATGCCCAAACGTTTTCAAGTTTAAGTATTTCTTTTAATCAAGGTAAGAACATTATATTTCTTACAGCAATGAATTACTTTTGGCCATTGAGGCTGAACTACCTGGCAACATTACAAGATACCTAAACTACCAAGGCCCGTTCAAAACAAACCTAACTGTTGAGTTTAAAACGACTGAAGAGCGGAGTTTGAATCAATCTGGTGCGGCAGGTTATGTTTAGAGCGGCAAACAACGTTGATTTCGGCAGGGTCTGTCGCATTATGCGACCATGGAGTAACGACTGTTTTATGATACGGAGTTCTGGTCTTATGCCAGCTCTTACCCAAGCCCAAATCTAAGTTTGGTGCGACCTACAGGTACGTTGCTCGTTTCTCTGAAGTCGCTCTTAAGTCAAAATTTATTGAGTTTGGTTCGACACATGGCTGGAGCGGCGTTTGGAACGGGCCTAAGAAATATAGCAATTTTACGAAGAAAAAAAGAGTTAATTAAGTTTCGAACATTATCTTTCTTACTACAATGAATCATTTTTTCACTATCAAGGCTTTTCAAGTTTAAGTAATTCTTTTAATCAAGGTAAGAACGTTATATTTCTTACTGAAATGACTTGCTTTTGGCCATTAAGGCTGAGCTACTTGGCAACATTACAAGATATGAATTAAAGTACTATGATATGCAGCTGCAATTTCACAAAGAAAATACATGATATAACCCATAATTATGCATTAATCAAGTTAAGAACATTAGGTATCTATCTTACCACAATTAATCATTTTTTGCTATTGAGGCTATGAAGCTCCCTGGCAACATTACAAGATATGAAATAAAGCACTAAGATATACAGCAATAATACTAATTATGCATTCATTTGCCTCTTCCACATATCCCATAATACCCTGCTCGTCGGGATAGGGGGGGGGGACTGGGGATCGCCAACAATATCAATTTGGCGAGCGGTGCAGCGGGAAGAAGCGTAGATCGTAATGTATCGAAACTGACACATTTATCGGATATTTTACGGTTGGGAATGGTAGCTTTGAAAAGCGTTTGTTCGCAGATAAATTGTTCAGCCGAAAACCTTGGTAAAAGGGGATGCTAAGAATGATTTGTAACAGCTAAACATTGCCACGTGCGGTAACGTGAAGAACAAACCAGAGGAGAAATCATGGCTTCCTTGCCTACAAACCCCTTGAAAACTTGGGTAAATCACGCTCTTGCTTACGTGACAATATTGACATCCAAGACGTGAAATCTTATTTGCTTAGGAGCGGTTTGAATGGGGAGAAGGTGAAAAAATACGAGACGGTTATGCCAGCCCATGAGGTTTACAACTTCATGTCAGTGATTATCCCTGGACTATTTTTTTTTTTGTAATCGTGCAGAATAAAGTAAATTACGCTGCCTGATACAGAAAAAAAGTAGGATTTCTTCCTTTATTTGTTGCAAAAGTAACTGAGCCAATCTGTGCAATGTAATTTAAAGATCACTCAGTGACTCGCTAGCGTATAATTTGTACCTTTGGCCGCTCTATATAAGTGAATGTTGAATGTCGTTACAATTAATTCATTTGCGCAGGACAACAATTTCTACCATGTGACCACAACTTGTGTGCTGTGCGAGCTTGCAGAAAGCGCTCTTTCTCTACTGAGCACTTCAAAACCGGCCTTCACCCACCCCACTGTACATGTATTGTAGGACTAAGAAGGGACTGCAGTCATATAGGTGATGCATTGTTTGTTCTCTGTGAGATAATTGTTGGAATTAAATGCAAACGGGCAGACTCCAAACGAGCAAATTATGAACCAAAACTAGTAGAAAACTCAGTATTTTAAAGACAAAGTTAGAAATGAATCTCCCGAAAAGAAATGTAAGCGTTCAGAAACCTTGGCAAACTGGTTTCACTGAAGAGTAGAACCTCGAGAAAAAAACATTGAAGCTTAAAATGACATATTGGCTTAAAATACGAGAGACCGTCTTTTCTCTCAATTTTTCGTTTTATAGGTATATCCAGTGAACAGCATTCAAATAGTCCCGAACAAAGTCACACGGGAAAGCAATTCTATCCATGGCCGGACATTGATGTCCCTCATTGCATGGAAGTAGAAATACAGGAGACTAGGCATGTACAAAGTACAGTTCGTCAACCAAATGCACATCAAACAGCACTTTCACGTAACTTACCTGGATATTTTATAACCCCTCAAAAGTACCAGCCCCTCTCCCCACCCGAGATTAAAGAACGGACTAATAAAATTTACGAAAAAAGTTGTGTGTTTCTCAGAAGGAAAGAGCACATTGCAGAGGCGACAGGAGAGGTAACTGTGAAGCTTGGTACTGGCACGGAAAACCTCGCATAACTGGCTCAAAATACAAAAAGCATTAATTAATTGAATCTAAAACGAGACCAACCAAAGCCTTGTCTAGTAAATGTGTATGGACACATTTACTAGATGGGCTGCCTTCAGAAAACGAGATTATAAAACATTATTCTCACAGCAAAATCGCTAAAAAAAATGTGCGTCAAGAACTGCTTTGTTCAGGAAGAGTGTGGGGAAACTCATCCTTCGAGCACACAATATCATATGATGAGACATTCTGGAGAAAGAGAATAGCGCTGAGGAAATGCTCTGAGCATAAACGGGTGCTCTTACTCACCTTGAATGACTTTCGTCGCATAAGTTTCAACCACTGGTTTCTAGTTGCTTCATCTTTGGATAGCCTGTTAAACTGCAAGCGACGCTTTTTTCCGACGGTTGGAGCAGTGGACAGCATATCAAAAGTCGTTCTTTCCCATTTAAATCCATATTATCACCTCAAGTCATCGTCAAGGAGCTGCCATTTCGTTCCCTTGCTTGCTCCCCCCACAAGGTGTGAGAGATTAAGGGATATGTGGAGACTACCATCGCAAAAAATGATTAAAAAATTCAAACAGTAAGTATTGTAGAGGAAATTTTACGAATCATTTTGGCACGTTGCAAGCTCACAATGCTTGTGAAAGTCCCAAAGGACTTCAACGGTAAGGATATTTATTACGTAGACCTCAGTAGGCATAATCATGGAAAAAAATTTTTTACGAAGCATTGTGTTTGAAATTTTGCAGGTTAGCAGTGCATAACCAGGAACGTTCACTCTCGCCACCGAGTCTCTTCGTCAACGCAGGTGTAGGCAATTCCTTTCTTGGAACGCTTAATATTGTTCATCCATGAAAATGCTTGTTTTAAAGAAGATGTCAAAGGTGCTGTACACGTTATACTTTCCCTTTCAGTCACCCTATTTTCTGGTAACAGAACCAAACTCAAAACTAAACTAATGACTTTGTCTACTCCTGAGCTTGTTCATTGATCAGAATGCGACAACTGGACGCTCCGGATTATTAGATTCTTGGTAAGTGCCATATTATTGAGGTCATGATACATCGTGGTTAACAATGCAAGGCAACGCAAAGTCGCTCATGAGCCCGGAGTATTGCTGTTCCCCGTCAGTAGAAAGGATGCTAGACCGTAGCAGGTTTATTCCCTGCAGTCGGTGACCTTCTTTGCACCTGAGTGACGAGAGACAGTGCGGAGCAAAGTTTTCTCTCTAAGGCGACAGCATCGCTGAGCCCTAAACCAGTCCGGCGCACTGAAAATGAAACGTTTCCCCTTCTTTTAGAACAATTCCCTTTGCTTAGAAAATCAAAAAATGTTTGCGTTTAATTATTTTTAACATGTATAGGAACTCAAAGAAACGTTATCGAACCTCCTTCCTTACTTGTCTCAAGACTATGCTCAAAGCAGACATTCGGATCTCCGATTTTTTTGTTTCGACAGCTATACTGTTGGTGTCAACAACCAAAACGTTTTTGTAGGAGATGCATGACACCTCGAAATGAATAACCAGGTAGAATGATATAAAATGACAAAAAAATTGTCAGTAGTTAAAAATAAATCTCATTCGGGTGTAGAAGCCTTCTTCAATGTGAACAAAGCCGTTAAAATACGCAATAAGAAGGAAGCACAAACGTCCTGATTCCCTACGCCCATCTGAGCTGACTGTCAGCACCATTGACAGAGTAACTCTTGTTCTCACATACCACCTTTTCATCAAGCAAATCAAACACTTCCTATTTCAGAATTTCCGTATTCTATCAACCGACTAGCTGACCCGTCATATCTTTTCACAATCACATGCCGTAGCATACAAACGCGATCGCAACCTAAGAAACTTACTTGTACACTCAACTGGCCGCGCATGTACTGATCAGAGTGACTCGCGTGCCTATCAACATCCACGTTGCCATACCTGTGCATACGTCAGTCATTGTAAGAGGACTTCCACCCAAGGCCATTTTACCTGCCAGTCGAGTAATCTTACATACTGCATGTCCTGTCATCGATGTCCTACCATTCTTTATATTGGTGAAACCGGACGGATGTAACGAACACTGACGAAGTATACGAAACAACAATCCTGGTTCCCCTGTGGTCAAACATTTCAACTCAACGGGCCACAAAAACTGCGTTACCATTCATCTGCCCACTTCCTTCTGATTTCAACGACTTTATTTTAAACGTACGTGATGAAAAAAAAAAAGAAAACGAAAAAGAAAAAAAAAATACTGACACTTTGATATTTACCTCATATCACTCTACTTGGTTCTTTATACTGTTGGTTTACGGTGTCGCGTGACTGTGTACATATCCGTGTAAGTTCGGTTGCAATTGCACACTTGTTGGTGATTTGAGGCTATTGTTTGTTGGAAGAATGTGATCCGTGTAATTCACAATAATATTTTTTTCCCGGGATCTTCCTCGGTACTCAGCCGTTAGACAACGTTATGTTGTCGTCAACTACATGTTCATTTTATCGCCCATAATGCTACGTGGTAAGGCATTCCAATACAAGATTTAGAGTATCCAAGGCTCCCTTATCCGTTCTAGTCACAGAAGACCGAGTCAAGGATAGACATAATTTCTAAGGATTGGCCAGTTTAATCTAGTGTTTTAATGTTAAACAGTCTCCAAAACAGAATCTGAGGGGCATAAATTGAACGCACGTTGTAGACACTTCCAAACCTTGAGATCATGATTTAGTTTAGGTAATCCTTCATCTTCTTTTCGTAATAACGACTTGACGATCAATTAAGACCCTCATACGCTGTTGGGTTACATCATCAAAGGACCTAAGGTTCTATATTTCTACAATCGACTGCCGTTGTCCGCGATAGTTCTCTGTTAATTTAATTCCTTTAAATGGCCAGTCAAAGAGGCGTATGGAAAGTTTTTTTTCGGGTCTGCGAAATGGTCCACTCTGTTAGCAACTTCTTCTTCAAGGTCACCGGTTTCGTTTTCTTCAAAGCCAAAGTTGACTGATCCAGGTTCAACTGGCTCTTTCGGCGGCTCATGAATACTAGCAAGCTCAAAGCTTACTGCTCCACTCTCCTTTCTTGCGTCAAATGCCACTTTGTCAGCATCTTCTTCTTCTTCAAAGCCACCGTTGTCGCTTTCTTCAAAGTCAATGTTGACTGATCGAGGTTCAACTGGCTCTTTCGGCGGCTCATGAATACTAGCAAGCTCAAAGCTTACTGCTCCACTCTCCTTTGTTGCGTCAAATGCCACTTTGTCAGCATCTTCTTCTTCAAAGCCACCGTTGTCGCTTTCTTCAAAGTCAATGTTGACTGATCGAGGTTCAACTGGCCCTTTCGGCGGCTCATGAATACTAGCAAGCTCAAAGCTTACTGCTCCACTCTCCTTTCGTGCGTCAAATGCCACTTTGTCAGCATCTTCTTTTTCTTCAAAGCCACCGTTGTCGCTTTCTTCAAAGTCAATGTTGACTGATCGAGGTTCAACTGACTCTTTCGGCGGCTCATGAATACTAGCAAGCTCAAAGCTTACTGCTCCACTCTCCTTTCGTGCGTCAAATGCCACTTTGTCAGCATCTTCTTCTCCAAAGCCACCGTTGTCGATTTCTTCAAAGTCAATGTTGACTGATCGAGGTTCAACTGGCCCTTTCGGCGGCTCATGAATACTGGCAAGCTCAAAGCTTACTGCTCCACTCTCCTTTCGTGCATCAAATGCCACTTTGTCAGCATCTTCTTCTTCTTCAAAGCCACCGTTGTCGATTTCTTCAAAGTCAATGTTGACTGAACGTGGTTCAACTGGCCCTTTCGGCGGCTCATGAATACTAGCAAGCTCAAAGCTTACTGCTCCACTCTCCTTTCGTGCGTCAAATGCCACTTTGTCAGCATCTTCTTCTTCTTCAAAGCCACCGTTGTCGATTTCTTCAAAGTCAATGTTGACTGATCGAGGTTCAACTGGCCCTTTCGGCGGCTCATGAATACTAGCAAATTCAAAGCTTACTGCTCCACTCTCCTTTCGTGCGTCAAATGCCACTTTGTCAGCATCTTCTTCTTCTTCAAAGCCACCGTTGTCGATTTCTTCAAAGTCAATGTTGACTGATCGAGGTTCAACTGGCCCTTTCGGCGGCTCATGAATACTAGCAAGTTCAAAGCTTACTGCTCCACTCTCCTTTCGTGCGTCAAATGCCACTTTGTCAGCATCTTCTTCTTCTCCAAAGCCACCGTTGTCGATTTCTTCAAAGTCAATGTTGACTGATCGAGGTTCAACTGGCCCTTTCGGCGGCTCATGAATACTGGCAAGCTCAAAGCTTACTGCTCCACTCTCCTTTCGTGCGTCAAATGCCACTTTGTCAGCATCTTCTTTTTCTTCAAAGCCACCGTTGTCGCTTTCTTCAAAGTCAATGTTGACTGATCGAGGTTCAACTGACTCTTTCGGCGGCTCATGAATACTAGCAAGCTCAAAGCTTACTGCTCCACTCTCCTTTCGTGCGTCAAATGCCACTTTGTCAGCATCTTCTTCTCCAAAGCCACCGTTGTCGATTTCTTCAAAGTCAATGTTGACTGATCGAGGTTCAACTGACTCTTTCGGCTGCTCATGAATAGTAGCAAGCTCAAAGCTTACTGCTCCACTCTCGTTGATCGCACTAGAAACTGATGGCACATTAAAAGTACCAGTTTGCACTTGTTCTGTGAGAACATTTTTCCCAGCCATTCCTCGTATTTCGTTAAAAAGGTCATTAAGAGGCAAAAGTAACGCTAGGCAACACGAAAAAGACCATTGTGGATTTTTACGCCACTCCTTGATAAAGCAGTAAATGTACCTGAGGTACTGGACTGAAAATAAAAAAGAAGAAAGAAAAGAGATACGTTTGTATGTTATCGCAAGTGAACGAAAAGCCCAACAGCGGAGCTTAGTACGCTGTAAAGTGGGCATTAAAATCCACCTGACTGTTTTTCCCCCAATGGTTGAAAATGCCCGGATGTTTTTTCGTGTGACTTTAGTCCACTCATATTGAAAGATCTTCAAGTGTTTTCATAATTTAATGGAATTTTTCAGAAGAACTGAACATGCTTGTCGTCAACACATCTCGCATAATGGGTCAAAGCTATATACAGATGGCATAGTTAAACTTTGCCATCTATATATAGCTTCTTTTTTGAGTTGCCTACAAATTTCACCAACAATCTATTTGATCCGGCAAATTCAATCATGGTGTGCACATCAAAGGGCAAAATAAATAGTGCAAATACCAACACTCTCGGCGATCTGAGTATGAGAACCTCCAGATACAGCAAAAGAGAGTCATGGGAGCACTACAAAAATACGTTTGTTTTCTGCAAAAAATTAACAAAAATTTATGGACCGTGCTTGCTTTAGTAATTACAACTAAGAACAAAGTGCTTACCCACAAGAATTCCAATGACTAGAAAATTTGCTCCGAATACCAATGCATTGAACACGATATGGTCCATGTATGAGTCCATCGAGGAATGTACACTTTCTGCTGGTATTCTACTCACAGCACCTATTACTAGGTTGACCATTGTTACAGCAAGGGAAGAAACCATCAATTTGTTCTCAAAGGGTTCCGCTATAGGCCGCTTGTACGCAAAGAACATTCCATAGAGACCTGACATAACAAGAGCTAACGCAATATAGGCTCTGCTCTCACTTCCGATCAGAATAATGGCTGATGTTAACGTCACCTTTCGAGCTGTCTCAACAAGTTCCCAATACCATGCATGACTGTTGTAATTTGAGAATAAAAACTGTAATCCTGTGACAATTTCAGGATTTGAATGCTTGGAATATGTGGATTCATCGTCACCTCCGTCGCCATGTTTCTTCAATGACCTTTGGTGTTTCCAAAGAACCACCAATGTAGCTATAGGTAGAAACATGATGTAAAAAATACTGCAGTATGCAACAATCACAGATCGTCGGAATTCTTGGCTGGAACAGTTGATATTAAAGTCATCTTTTAGAAACTTATCGCACTTTTCACCTTTTTCGTCCAGGCACAGTTTGTGACAAGCAAGGGGAAGAACCTTTGCTGTCTTCGAGCAGGTGCTTAGATATGTTAAGTAAAGGAAGAAAAAGACTGTTCTGTAGGCCAATGTCTTTGTTTCGGAAATTTTCTTCACTTTCTCCATTTGACTCTCGAAGGTCTTTCTGGTCAAAAACATCTTCCTAATGCCATAAATAATGAATGCCACAATGATCACTACAGCATTGATACCGAGCATAGCATACAATCTTCCAAAAGCATTGACTTTTAGGCTTGGAAAGAGACAGTGGATTGGGGCAATCTGGAATATATTTAGCTGTAATATCTCGGAATATTTTCCAATAAGAGAGAGAGAGTCTGGCCATTTGATGTACGCAAATGCATCAAGAATTCCAAAGGTTACCTGGTAGAAACCGATAACAATCTTTAGTCTACCAAGAATTATATCAACTAAGGAGCGATCTTGTTTCTTCTTGGCTTGTTTCTTGCTTCTCCAAACTACAACCACGGTGATGAGAATAGTTACAGCAGCAATGACAAAAAGCTGTACGATCATCCATGTTTTGGTTGGGCACTTTTTGCAGGTCTTCAACTGTTTGTAATATTCAGGACTACACACTTCACACAATGGTCCTTCATTTCCAACATCACAAGTGGAGTTTGTACCTCCCAGACATGATTCTGGTCTTGGGCATTTATGTGCTCGAGGAAGAGAGTTTGGGTACTCGATCATGGTTTTGTTGCTAACAGAAAAATTCCCGCGTAAGACTTCGCCGAAGGATTTGTAAAGTTCTTTGTTCGTATCGTTCTCCCATTTCCACCAGTAACCCTGTTGAAGATTAATCGATTCATTCTCACATTTTAATCCTTGCTTGCATGGCTCGCATTCTTCAAACATGTGTTTTCGAAAATATCCCTTCAGACAGTAACATGCTCGAAATCCGGCAAACGACTTTCCATCCGTACCTGAGAAAAAAGAATTCAGACAGCGCAACTTACTTATCTATTTGTGTATTCGTACAAAAAAATGATGACAGACCGTTTAATTTTGCAATGTTACATTTAGCCTGGTGTATAGGTGTAGGGATAACGCAGTGGTGATAACATTCCCCTCCCACAAATGTGGCCTGGGTTCGACTCACAGACTTACGTCGCATGTGGGTTGAGTTTGTTGGTTCCCTGCTCTGCTCTGATTGGTTTCTACCCGGGTACTCTGGTTTTTCTCTCTCCTCAAAAACTGATGCATGCTACCATCTTTAATAATAATAATAATAATAATAATAATAATAATAATATTATTATTATTATTATTATTATTATTATTATTATTATTATTATTAAACTATTGTTATTGATGTTGTTGGTATTATTATACATTTATTAATGATTCATATTGATGCAAAACGTTTGCAAAGCCAGGTTCGTTGATCTTTTGCATGTTCATGTCTTCTACTGAGATGCAACCTATACGGTGTAAGCATTGTATAGAAATTGAAATATTAATTTTCAAAACTTACACGAACCTGAATCAATTTCCATCCCTAAATACCATAGTCTAAGTATGGATATTTAAACTGTAAGGTATGTGTGACGTGTATCCGGATGGCCCAGGAATAGAAACAAAACGCTAACGAAACACAAAAAAACTACACCTAAATACCTTCCCACAATCGCACAACAAACCATAAATTTTAAGAAAACGCTTACGACTTTTAATTTAAGATATAATTTAACTACAAGTATAACGGCTACTAAAGCTACTTACTCTAAATTATCTAATCTCACTGCTATTACAAAAGGCCTTAAAACTAAAATAGGTAAACAAATTAAGCTAAAAGTTCGGTTCTACACAGTTCCTCTCAGAGTCAAGCCCACAGACAAACAAACCAACAAAATGCTGTTCCTTCACAATTTCATCCACACGTTTGCATTAATTCTTCCCGTCGCCTTCACTTCTGTACCATCTACTCGTTGCTTATCTCCGCGCTGTTGCCACTGCTGCTGCGGACAAATGGATTTTGTCTTTGATTCAAACAGCTCCCACAAATGACTCTTAGCGGTGATCTCTTTTCACTCTCCCTTCTCTCTTTCTGTGCCTTTTCCGTCAACCAATTGTTCGCCACACCCTTACAACACGTTACTTACATTTATATATTTACATAATAATTTATTCTACAATTAACACTTACTGACAAACTTATTGTTTAAAGATGCACGACACTTACAATCCTATAGTTACAATTGTATTTTCAAAATGGAGACTTTAAAGAACAAATAAACTTACAAACTATTTCTAAGGTACTAATTACGTTT
>NC_090887.1:31241251-31243751 GCF_036669925.1 Montipora capricornis | reverse complement strand
CTCCAGCTTCTCGAACACTTTTCGTTGTCAAAATCTTGGATGTTTCCTACCTTAAAAGCACTGTAAACTTCGAACAGGTCTGGTCAAAGAATACCTTCGATGTCCGACCAATTTGTGAGGGCGAGCTTCTGATTGGCGGAGATTAACGATGGCTCACCTCACGCGTCCAGCCGTGATTTCGGGACTGAGCGCTCGCTCATTTCCCGAAACAGCAGCTGGTAATCGAGCCTACATGTAATTGCTACCGAACGAACATGGTGTCAGATAGTTTGATCGTCACGCAACCATTATCGACGGATTTTGCAAACTGATTTCTTTCGAGGAAATTGTGCTATTTTAATTTAACATGTACGCAATTACAAATTCACGAACTGTACTGTAGTAAGGTGCCGTGCCATTTAGAGGCAAAAATGACTTCTATTCTGTCATTCACAATCGCAATAATTTTGCTGTATCATTTACTGAAATACGTTTAAATAATTAAATTTAGAATTCAATCGTTCAATTGAAGGTGCAGTTTGAAGTGGTTTTCACTGATTAACCCTCGAGCTTGCCAGTAAGTATAACAATTTTAATTGAAGCATCTTGAAAATCTTCTTCTCCTTGCAGTGTTGAAGTCTAAGCCGCTACTTGTCACTACTTTTTCGACTATAATATTTTGATTCGTTGAACGTAAAGTTTTCAATGTTCCCAAAAGTTTGCGCATGCTGCGCACTGATATTTTCCTGGGCCGTCCTTTTCTTTCAGGTTTCACTGACCTTCCTGTACATGTAAAATGATTCCTACCGCTACACAATCTCGCTACGGTAGACTTCCCTAAGCCACATTCACCTGCCATTCTTACGAAGGATAACTTCTGATATTATCAGAGGCACACGTTAGCATCGGTTGGTGCAATTTTTTCCCTAAAAACCATCTCCTCCTTTGAAACGTCAAAAACCCACGTAGGAAAACGCCATTTTGGCGTGGCGAACACAAAATTTCTGTCTAAAACTTTTCTCAAGATTTGCAACATTAATTACGCGCGCGTCATTTTTTTGCATTTTTTTGCATGAGCGAAGTACAGGCCTCTTTCTACTTTACTCAGTGCAGAATACATTTGTTAACAATTATCCTTCACAAATAGAGCATCATCGTCCAGTTTTTCTTGCTGTTTGCAAACATTTGTAAAACAACTCCTTTTCAGACAATCCTGGTGACAAGTGTTGGGACAGTTCACAGCAGATGACTTCACAGGCAGCCTCTCTTAATTAAGACCAAGACCGTTTAAACACGCCTGTGCCTCCACCCCCATGTCAATGTTGATGAAAATCTTAAAGGAGAAAACCTTGACAATAGCTTCAGAATACTAGCCACGTTTCAAGAAATGTTCGCCTCCAAGAACGGTGTTCTTCAACTAAAGTGACGATAAGATAGATATTCACGTCTTATTCCAATAATAATGATTTTTCAGCAATTATGTTCGGTTCCAAAACAACTGTCTAACCACTTTTCTATTTGCCTTTTTCCTTTTTAACCACATCAGACCTGGTCTTCAGAATAGCCTCATTTTCTTTCAACATTGCTAGGGGGAAGGACGGTGGGGTCAATTCTACTCACTTCTATTCATGTCGTTTTAAACGTCAAGGCCGTAGTTGAAATCGTGGGTTTTAGAGTGTAAACGGGGAGGTCTACCAACACTTTATGGCCAGGATTGTAGGTTAAATTGGTGATCCTCGTTGAATATGCACTCTACGTAGTTAAAAGAAGTAGCTATCTATCCTCCAAACCGTCTTCCCTCAAGCTCTGCCTTGCGCATCTCAACACATCTTCCTAATGTTTTGTATCATCTTATCGGTTTCTGAATTCATACACTCATCCTTTCAGTCTCAACATTACAAGATGGTAATGCAAAAAAGAACTGTACTATGCGCTTACCGGTACTCGAACTTACTTTTGTATAGGAGACTTCACTTTTTTTAAACAACATAGAACAAAACAATCCTTTGTTTCAAAAGCCAATATATCTCTGGTTGGGACATTAATGACAATAGGTGACGTAACGGTGAGTATCGCTATAATAAGTGATAAAACTAATCCTAACCTGACTCTGTTTTTTGTTCTTTAGGCTTCATTTAGGTTCTAAAAAGGTTTCTTCGATTCACCTGAGTGCGTACTCAACCTAGGTAAAATGAGGATCACCAATCATAGACAGGGAAAAATTTCGATAAACTCAAGGGAGAGTTCCTAGACATGCTTTTTCAGATGAAAATTACGTGCTGAACACGAAAATAATGTTTACCAAGCTTGATTTTGAGTTTTAACTGAAAAATCAGGTTCAACAGATAAGAAACGGAATTCAGCGATTCATGTTGGAATAATGTTATCGCAATCGAGTCGAGTATGAACTTAAAAAAAAAAAATAAGATAAGGCACTGAGAATTTAACAGTAAGAGAATCACAAAGTTTTTATGGGGAATTGTTTCATTCAAAATTCTCAATTTTAAATTAAGAGAATTTG
>NC_090887.1:31226251-31236251 GCF_036669925.1 Montipora capricornis | reverse complement strand
ACATCGATAAAAGTGCGGACTCGCCTTTTTATCGAATGTGCTCTAAAAAAGAAGAAAAAGTACTAGTGTTGGTCACATCGTCAGCGAATGTAGCAAACTGCTCAGAGGGAATATAAGAAAAGAGAAGTGATTTCGAAAAACATTTCGTCATTATCAAGTCAAAATATTTGAGTGAGTTTAGTCTATAAATAAAAAAAAAAAACAATAGCTGATTAAAAGCTGTACATGAGTAAATAATAAAAATTAAAGAAAATATTAAACAAAAAGTTTCGCACGTATGGAGTCCGTCTGGGTATTTAAATTAGGCTTTAGATTCTTGATGAAGAGCATTTCAAATACTAGACAGTCAAATTTGCTCTGGCACTTTCTTAAAACTGTGAATTGGTCTTCTTTCAAAAGGTTGTTGTTACCGTGAGCTTCTAAGAAATGTCTACCGATTGCCGAATTTTTGTGCTCAGGAATGCGTTGATGAAGGTGTCGGGCTGTGTACCCGACATAATCTGCGTCGCACAGATCACAAAAAAATGATAAACAACACACTGCTTATTCACAATTGACGGCTTCGTTTCTTGGCTTTGAGATCTTGCCCCAATTTCTTACTCACGAAAACTGGCTGCAAAGTAGGGCCAATCTTATGGCTAAGATCGCGTAACTGCTTACGAACCGCATTAGCGGCCACTTGATCTTTAAATGGAAGACTAATTCTTACATTCCTGAGCACAAAAATTCGGCAATCGGTAGACATTTCTTAGAAGCTCACGGTAACAACAACCTTTTGAAAGAAGACCAATTCACAGTTTTAAGAAAGTGCCAGAGCAAATTTGACTGTCTAGTATTTGAAATGCTCTTCATCAAGAATCTAAAGCCTAATTTAAATACCCAGACGGACTCCATACGTGCGAAACTTTTTTTTTAATATTTCTTTAATTTTTATTATTTACTCATGTTACAGCTTTTAATCAGCTATTGTTTTTTTTTTAGTATTTATAGACCTAAACTCACTCAAATATTTTGACTTGATAATGACGTTTAGCTAACGTCGAAACGTCGTCGCTTTTTAGCAAATCTTTTAGCAATTTTTTAATCTTAAAATGATTTTAAGAAATGTTTTATCGACTGGGACCACACAGACTTTTCTCACTCCCGATTTCGTCCTTTAGCAGCTGGTATTTCTCCACAGTTTTCTTCTTCATCTGAGTGTCTCCAGTAATTGCTATATCTACCATCTTGACCTCTCTGGTTTCCTTGTCAACAAAACACAATATCTGGCCTCCTAGCCTTCAGTCGCTTAATCGCACTGGATAGTCATGTCCCATAACAGCTTACAACGTTCGTTCTCACACACTCACACCGGTTTATGTATGTCATTTCTCACCCCTCTCAAACTGTTTTTTCCCGCATAACTTTCAGTGTACATACCTAGCAATCATGTCATGCCTTTTCTTATATTCCCTCTGAGCCAGTTTGCTACATTCGCTGACGATGTGACCACACTAGTACTTTCTTCTTTTTAGAGCACATTCGATAAAAAGGCGAGTCCGCACTTTTATCGATGTTGACACTTTTAAGTGTCCGTGAATCTTCACCATTTCTAGCATTTCTTTAGTGCTACTATTCACAAATCCGCGAGTGGGGCAGCGGTACACGCAATGAGCAGCTTATTCCAGTACAAGGAAACAGATGCACCGCTGCTGGTAAGTAGGTCATCGCCTTCAACACAAAAAACCCAAGCCGCCGCCCGTTATAACACCAGAGTTTCTATGTCCAGCTAAATTTGTAATCAGTACCTACCGAGCCCCAGCACGACTATTTGCAAAGGGGAGTAAACAGCTCATTTCCGCGAAGGTCCCACGCACGACGATCCCTTAGCAATGTACGTGTATGCCCTCAGTCTTCAGCCGCTCATCTGTCGTCGTCTAGAAGTAGTCAGTCAAGCCAAACAATGGTGGTTTGCAGATGATGCCACAAGGTGTGGATTGTTACAGAACATCATAGTGTGTTCTAATGCTGAAAAATGCTGGCTTGATACGAATTCGAAATCTTTGAAGAAACAGCAATAAGATCACCATAGAAGGAAGGAAGCACCTGGGTTGGGCTCCAGGTCCTACCTTGAGCAGTTCTTAAGCGGTAAAGTAGAGGATGGTAAGGCAGGTGACAAATTAGCTGGGTTTTGCTTTGTCGCAGCCCCAGCCTTGCTACGCAGCATTCACTTTTGGATGAAATTAAACACCACTGGACGTACTTTCTGAAACCTCTATAAAGAAGACTACTCGCATCCTCTGGAGCACGCAATAGCCGATGCCCTAATACCGTCCATTACAAGTCACAACTGTTCTCAAGCTGAACGTGAGCTGCTGGTGCTGCCAGTGAGATGGGAGGCATGGGCCTAGTAAATCCGAGTCAAGTAGCAGCCTTAGAATATGCAGCTTCAGCTAATATCTGTGGTCCGTTAACACAACAAATAGAATCACAGGCGCATGAGCTACCTGATGAAAATGAAATACACGCTGTGCAATGGGAGATGCGTAAAGTGAAGAGTCAGTATCTCAGAGGAAAAACTGGATGAGGTGAAGGGCTCGATTTCTGAAAAAAAAAAAAAAACTTTGAGAGCTGAGGACCTTGCCACTCAGAAAGGTGCTTCAGTTAGCTTACTGTTTTGCCAGTTAGAGATATGATTTTGATTTAAACAAGAGTGAGCTTCGAGACGCTGTGAGACTCAAGTACCACTGGGAAGTCTTGATACGCCCTCTGTTTGTGTTTTTGTGGGGACATTTTCAATGTGGATCACGCTATGATATCAAAACGGGGTGGATTTATCATCCAACACTATGATGAACTGAGGGATCTGGAGGCGGAACGGCTTCGCATGGTGTGCAGGGATGTTGAAATCGAACACAGGAGAGAGTTGAATAGGGGAGCCGACACCACCCCTGATGCGCGGCTGGATATAGTTGCTCGGAAATTCTTGGAGAGGCAAAGGTCGGCTTTTTTTTTATGTGAGAATTTGCCACCCAAGTACAGACTAGTCCTGTCTGACGAGCGCTTAGGCGCGAAACTCAGAGTCAAACCCCCCCCCCCCCCCCCCCCCCCCCCCCCCCCCCCCCCCCCCCCCCCCCCCCCCCCCCCCCCTCCTCCCCTCTCCCCCTCCCCCCCCCCCCCCCCCCCCCCCCCCCCTCCCCCCTCCCCCCCCCCCCCCCCCCCCCCCCCCCCCCCCCCTCCCCCCCCCCCCCCCCCCCCCCCCTCTCCCCCCTCCTGAGGATAAATTGAAAGAAAGTTACAGGAAACTCAACACTGGACAACTTCTGGGAAAAACTGTAATTGCCCTGCGGCGGGATTTTCTTTCTTTACATTAATTACCCTTGTCCGCCTGTGAATCACATGTTGATCCAGCGTTATCACATAGAAAAACTGGCCCTTAGGGAGTCCCACGTATGCCACACATTAAGGGATTAATCAGCCATCCCTCAGTGTTTCTGGTTTGTGGTCATACCATTTTGTTGTTACAGCTTTTCTAGTGTATGAGCAGTTCCAAGGAGAACGATCTCCTGAATCTCTTCTATTCAGATGTTCCCATATTTTCTCAACTTTTACCGGTATCGGTATGTCCCAGAATATAGGGGCTACTTCGTTTTTTGGTCACTTAGTGGTAAATGTGTGCAATATTTGATTTGCACCTTGATGTGTGTAGTGCTTTCAGATCACCCGATGGAGATACAGACCTTTCATAAATGGCGACTACCTCCCCTCATTTTGAAACAAATATCCTTTGAAATTTGCTCGTCGTAGCGAGGCTAGAAAGGCTAATTAACATTTAAAAAACAGAAGAAAATTTTATGTGGTCTGCATTATGAAAGAGGTCGCCGTATTATTTGTTATGCTTTTGTATGTACTCTATGTTGGCGAGTTTCGCAGATCCTGAGACAATGGGCAGTCCTTTCTCTTGATACTGATTCCAGATACTTCACGTTGTATTAGTGCCGTCTTTCAGGATCTTATTTCGCTAATATTTGTTATTAAGGTATTGATCGTAAGAGCAATGATAATGGTAATGATGATGATTATTATTATTATTATTATTATTATTATTATTATTATTATTATTATTATTATTATTATTATTATTATTATTATTATTTATCAATAGTAGTTATTTTAGTAGCAGTATGTTTTTATGTTGCTTTGTTCTCTCATTACGTATATTACTCTATCTATAAAGGGTACATATACATATATGATATATTTTGTATGCTCCACAGTGGTTATTACTCAGACACTATGGCTTTTGTCAGCGGCAGTTGCCGGAGGTGTCCAAATGGCACTTTCGTCCACAAAAATAAAGCACCTGGAAAAAGTGTTTTTGAATGCAAGTCTTGTCCTGACGGTAAGATACTAGAATATAATTACACGTAAACTAACTCCTGCAATGTAGGCAAAAGTGAACAATGCAAAATCCTTTTAATTTAGCATGAGGAAACTTCCAGTTACAGAACAGGTATAGTTAAGAAGCTTTTGTCAATTATAGCACTTTTATCAAATCAACAAGACTATGGTATGGTATGGTAATGAATTTATATAGCGCATTTTCTATTAACATATTCAAATGCGCTTTACAAGCAAGTGATCGATGGGTGAGATCGGACATCAGCATATACAAATTAAAGAAGAGCTTTTTTCGTCAAACGTTGACGTTTTTTTTAATTTCCTCTCACGAAAGGTGCTTACTAGTTCATAGTTCATCGCTCAAGATTCAAGGACGTAAAAAGAAAAAGTGAAAGACGTATCTTTGAATAAGCCTATGTATCTAAAAAATCTACACAATGGTGTATTACAGCCAACATTCGTATGACTTTGCATTACTAATAACTCTTAAACTCTTAGAGTTAAAAACCTTCTGAGATCAAAGGATGCATATGTTACTCAAGGCTATGCACAAGCTGTAATATGGAGCGAAGGGTTCTAATGTAGCTTTTTTTTTTCTTAGCAAGAGAAAATGGGATTGACGCAAAGGTTGTGGTTAGAAGGCTGGTCACTGGCAAGACCCAAAAAATTTCGTCTACGTTTAATTTAATCCACTAATGATAGGTTCTTATATATGTTCTTCATTATTTCCATTTCACTTTTAATTGTCTTTCCGTTGTTTTTTTTATATAGTTGTTTGGCTTTCCCATCCCTCCTCCGCATTACTATGTACTCCCCAGCCAGGTTTTTTTTTTTATGTTTTGCTGTGTTTTGCGCTGTATCTCTGTTTGTGGTTATTTTTTCATGTTTTAGTGTCTGTTTTTCTGGCTAGCGTTCTCATTTTATTCACGTCGTCTGTAGGATGCTTCGTTTTTTCTTTGCATATGAAATCCACTTTGGCACACCTTTCCTTTAACGACTTACTCAACGCATGAATTAATAATTTGTTCTTTGAATGTAAGGGATATTTCTAAAACGCTGAAAAGGCGTGAAATCTTTCGATGGTTAAAAATGAATACATACGCAATTAGCCTTTTACAAGAGGTTCATTATACTAAAGATAAAGAAACGTTATGAACCGCAAAATGTGGGTATCCTGCTATGTTCAGCGGCTTCTCTAGCTCTAGTGTTGGGTCTGGGTATGTTGCCGCTAAAGTCCGTTCTCAGGTTAAATCCATTTTTACTTAAAAAAAAAAAAAAAAAAGGATAATTAATGATAGACTGGGATAACTTTCCCAAAAGTGAATTTGTGTAGGCAAGTTCAAGGAAAAGTTGATAAACACACTTTTCCTCATGAAAATTATGCGCTGAACACGAACAATTCCTCACCACTTGAATATGCCATTTTGACCTTCAAATCAGCCAATTACATAATCATACATATTTAAAGACAAAAGCGAGGCTACATGTTGTGTCACGTTACAGAACACTCTAAAAAGGTTTACACTTCATTTAAATCCACAAGTAATATAGGTAGCATGTCTGTAATGTGTTTGGTGGGTACTGCATGGTAATTACGTGATTTTTTAGTTTCACGTGACTATTGAAAATTACGATTTTTTTCCCGGCCTGATGACACGGGGAGAAGTGCACACGGTTGAACAGTACATAAATGAACTTGAAGTTATCTTAAGACGTATAATAGGGATTTTCGTTTACGTATTTCCACTGTGCAGCTGATTATTGGAATCTGCGATAGCAAGGGGAACAGAAATTAGTCCGTAGCTGAGGACTCTTCTATCTGTGTTGTTGCGATGTCTTTGGTAAACATATTCTGCAACATTTCAGGGACTGTTGTTTGTTCATTGACATTGAAAACATCTGCCTGGCGCAGCAGCTCAATCACTTTCCTCTCGTCGGCATTATCCCGCAGTTTCCTTGACGGGTCAGACTCGTTGCATCTTATCTAATCATTCGTAGTAACAAGAAGATGGTACATCTTCCTTGTTAATTCAGTAATGTGTGCCCGAAGGGTACACGAGAGTCTATCTCCAGAACGCTGCTGTCATCCTTGTAATGCCAACCATTTCTCTTCCTCTTCCCGGTACCAATACGTCACTCATGACCTTGATCGCGATCGACCTGATAAAATCTTCGCGACTAGCCTTTCGGCCGGTTACCCTTGTCAAACTCGGTATGCACTTATTCTGGAAGCTGCGTCATTTGCGCATGGCACGCAACACCCCATCGTGAGTGTGGAACAGACTAGGGCAGATCTTTAAAAAAACTCTCATTCGTTCTTCCATTATTTTTTAACTGTGTGATCTGTGACAAAATCTGCCATAGTCACACAGACAACTAGCTTGAGTATTAGCGGCCAGGCAACTTTAACTATCTGACTAGGCTTCCTGTGTAGGAAATGTAATTGACAGCAAATGCTCTTAATTTAAAATTGAGAATTTTGAATGAAACAATTCCCGATAAAAACTTTGTGATTCTCTTACTGTTAAATTCTCAGTGCCTTATCTTTTTTTTTTTTTTAAGTTCATACTCGACTCGATTGCGATAACATTATTCCAACATGAATCGCTGAATTCCGTTTCTTATCAGTTAAAACTGATTTTTCAGTTTAAAACTCAAAATCAAGCTTGGTAAACATTATTTTCGTGTTCAGCACGTAATTGTAATTTTCATCTAAAAAAGCATGTTTAGGAACTCTCCCTTGAGTTTGTCGACATTTGTTTAAAAACACCAGGCTTACTAGAAATTTTTCCCTGTCTATGATTGGTGATCCTCATTTTACCTAGGTTGAATACGCACTCAGGTGAATCGAAGAAACTTTTTTAGAGCCTAAAGAAGCCTAAGAAAAAAAAAAAGAGTCAGATTAGGAGTTTTGGATATTATACGTGGATATCAATTGACTTATTATGACTTATTATAGCGATACTCACCGTTACGTCACCTATTGTCATTAATGTGTCAACCAGAGATATATTGGCTTTTGATACACAAAGGATTATTTTGTTCTGTGGTTGGCAAAATTAAATAATAAAAACGAATTGTTTATAAAAAGTGAAGTCTCCTATACAAAAGTAAGTTCTAGTACCGGTAAGTGCATAGTACAGTTCTCTCTTCCCTTACTATGTTGTAATGTTGAGACTGAAAATGAGTGAGTGTATGAACACAGAAACCGATAAGAGATACAAAACATTAGGAAGATGTGTTGAGATGCGCAAGGCAGAGCTTGAGGGAAGACGGGGGGGGATAGATAGCTACTTCTTTAAACTAGGTAGAGTGCATATTCAACTTAGGTAAAACGAGGATCACCAATTTAACCTACAATCCTGGCCATAAAGTGTTGGGGGACACCTAAACCCCCGTTTACACTCTAAAACCCACGATTTCAACTACGCCTTGACGCTTAAAAACACATGATAGAAGCAAGTAAAATTGACCCCCCCCCCCCCCCCCCCCTCCCCCTAGCAATGTTGAAAGAAAATGAAGCTATTCTGAAGAAGGACCGGATCGGATGTTAAAAAAAAAAAGGAAAAAGGCAAATAGAAAGTGGTTAGACATTTTTTTGATTTTTTGGAACCGAACGTAATTGCTGAAAAAAATCATTATTATTGGAATAAGACGTGAATATCTATTATCGTCACTTAGTTGAAGAACACCGTTTCTTGGGCGAACATTTTGAAACGTGGCTATTCTGAAGCTATTGTCAAGTTTTCTCCTTTAAGATTTTCATCAACATTGACATGGGGGGGGGGGCACAGGCGTGTTTAAACGGTCTTGGTCTTAATTAAGAGAGGCTGCCTGTGAAGTCATCTGCTGTGAACTGTCCCAACACTTGTGACCAGGATTGTCTGAAAAGGAGTTGTTTTTACAAATGTTTTTGCAAACAGCAAGAAAAACTGGACGATGATGCTCTATTTATTGAAGGATAATTGTTAACAATTTTTTTCTGCACTGATTAACGTAAAAGAGGCCTGTACTTCGCTCATGCAAAAAAAATGCAAAAAAATGACGCGCGCGCGTAATGTTGCAAACGTTGAGAAAAGTTTTTTAGACAGAAATTTTGTGTTCGCCACGCCAAAAAGGCGTTTTCCTACGTGTTTTTTGACGTTTCAAAGGAGGAGATGTTTTTTTTAGGGAAAAAATTGCACCAACTGATGCTAACGTGCGCCTCTGATAATATCAGAAGTTATCCTTCGGAAGAATTGCAGGTGAATGTGGCTTATGGAAGTCTACCGTAGCGAGATTGTGTAGCGGTAGGAATCATTCTGCATGTACAGGAAGGTCAGTGAAACCTGAAAGAAAAGGACGGCCCAGGAAAATATCAAAGCGCAGCATGCGCAAACTTTTGGGAACATTGAAAAACTTTACGTTCGACGAATCAAAATATTATAGTCGAAAAGTAGTGACAAGTAGCGGCTTAGACTTCAACACTGCAAGGAGAAGAAGATTTTCAAGATGCTTCAATTAAAATTGTTGTACTTACTGGCAAGCTCGAAAAAAGGGTTCATCTGAAAACCACTTCAAACTGCACCTACATTTGAACTATTAAATTCTAAATTTAATTATTTAAACGTGTTTCTGTAAATGATACAGCAAAATAATTGCGATTGTGAATGACAGAATAGAAGCCATCCTTGCCTCTAAATGGCACCGCACCTTACTACAGTACAGTTCGTGAATTTGTAATTGCGTACATGTTAAATTAAAATAGCACAATTTCCTCTAAAGAAATCAGTTGCAAAAAATCCGTCGAAAATGGTTGCGTGACGATGAAACCCTTTGAATGTTACGACGTGGTACCGTCACTTGAGGTACGAACATTTCTCACCTTGTTTTTGTCAAACTATCTGACACTGTTGTCGTTCGGTAGCGATTACATGTAGGCTCGATTACCAGCCGCTGTTTCGGGAAATGAGCCAGCGCTCACTCCCGAAATCACGGCTGGACGCGTGAGGTGCCATTGTTAATCTCCGCCAATCAGAAGCTCGCCCTCACAAATCGGTCGGGCATCGAAGGTATTCTTTGACCAGGCCTGTTCGAAGTTTACAGTGCTTTTAAGGTAGGAAACATCCAAGATTTCGACAACGAAAAGTGTTCGAGAAGCTGGAGAATGGGGATTGTGTCGTTTTTGTACCCTAAGTTCGGAAACTTCGGAAACTTTCACTGATTTTCCACTTGGCGCCAAGGTCAAAATACGGCTTTCAAATCCACTGCTATTGCAATTTCTCCTCAGACTTCGCTGATGTATGAAAGAGCAAAAAAAATTCCTCAAGATCAATTGAAATACTGCTGAGTTTTATTGGTGGCAAAACTGTTTTTGGGGGGGCCGATGAGGTCGCCTGAGAGAGCTGAAGCAGCCGAGATTTTGCAGTGATTGAATTTTACACGATTCGCCGGTAGGAAAATTCAAACTCACATTGATCATTTTTTAACACACTCAAGCTCGTATCATCTGGAAAAACTTCAGGCGTTTAAAGCACACGTTTAAAGCATTGTTATGCAAAAGTTACGTACTGTTTTGTTAAAATCAGTGTTTTGGGATGTTTTAATGCTTATTTCCCGGCAACTATTAACTTCGCATACT
>NC_090887.1:31201251-31218751 GCF_036669925.1 Montipora capricornis | reverse complement strand
TTAAACGGTCTGTCATCATTTTTTGTACGAATACACAAATGGAAGTAAGTTGCGCTGTCTGAATTCTTTTTTTCTCAGGTACGGATGGAAAGTCGTTTGCCGGATTTCGAGCATGTTACTGCATGAAGGGATTCTTTCGAAAACACATGTTTGAAGAATGCGAGCCATGCAAGCAAGGATTAAAATGTGAGAATGAATCGATTAATCTTCAACAGGGTTACTGGTGGAAATGGGGGGAGAACGATACGAACAAAGAACTTTACAAATCCTTCGGCGAAGTCTTACGCGGGAATTTTTCTGTTAGCAACAAAACCATGATCGAGTACCCAAACTCTCTTCCTCGAGCACATAAATGCCCAAGACCAGAATCATGTCTGGGAGGGAGGTACAAACTCCACTTGTGATGTTGGATATGAAGGACCATTGTGTGAAGTGTGTAGTCCTGAATATTACAAACAGTTGAAGACCTGCAAAAAGTGCCCAACAAAAACATGGATGATCGTACAGCTTTCCGTCATAGCTGCTGTAACTATTCTAATCACCGTGGTTGTAGTTTGGAGAAGCAGGAAACAAGCCAAGAAGAAACAAGATCGCTCCTTAGTTGATATAATTCTTGGTAGACTAAAGATTGTTATCGGTTTCTACCAGGTAACCTTTGGAATTCTTGATGCATTTGCGTACATCAAATGGCCAGACTCTCTCTCCCTTATTGGAAAATATTCCGAGATATTACAGCTAAATATATTCCAGATTGCCCCAATCCACTGTCTCTTTCCAAGCCTAAAAGTCAATGCTTTTGGAAATTGTATGCTATGCTCGGTATCAATGCTGTAGTGATCATTGTGGCATTCATTATTTATGGCATTAGGAAGATGGAAGATGTTTTTTTGACCAGAAAGACCTTCGAGAGTCAAATGGAGAAAGTGAAGAAAATTTCCGAAACAAAGACATTGGCCTACAGAACAGTCTTTTTTTCTTCCTTTACTTAACATATCTAAGCACCTGCTCGAAGACAGCAAAGGTTCTTCCCCTTGCTTGTCACAAACTGTGCCTAACGAAAAAGGTGAAAAGTGCGATACGTTGCTAAAAGATGACTTTAATATCAAATGTTCCAGCCAAGAATTCCGACGATCTGTGATTGTTGCATTACTGCAGTATTTTGTACATCATGTTTCTACCTATAGCTACATTGGTGGTTCTTTGGAGACACCAAAGGTCATTGAAGAAACATGGCGACGGAGGTGACGATGAATCCACATATTCCCAGCATTCAAATCCTGAAATTGTCACAGGATTACAGTTTTTATTCTCAAATTACAACAGTCATGCATGGTATTGGGAACTTGTTGAGACAGCTCGAAAGGTGACGTTAACATCAGCCATTATTCTGATCGGAAGTGAGAGCAGAGCTATATTGCGTTAGCTCTTGTTATGTCAGGTCTCTATGGAATGTTCTTTGCGTACAAGCGGCTATAGCGGAACCCTTTGAGAACAAATTGATGGTTTCTTCCCTTGCTGTAACAATGGTCAACCTAGTAATAGGTGCTGTGAGTAGAATACCAGCAGAAAGTGTACATTCGTCGATGGACTCATACATGGACCATATCGTGTTCAATGCATTGGTATTCGGAGCAAATTTTCTAGTCATTGGAATTCTTGTGGGTAAGCACTTTGTTCTTAGTTGTAATTACTAAAGCAAGCACGGTCCATAAATTTTTGTTAATTTTTTGCAGAAGACAAACGTATTTTTGTAGTGCTCCCATGACTCTCTTTGCTGTATCTGGAGGTTCTCATACTCAGATCGCCGAGAGTGTGGTATTTGCACTATTATTTTGCCCTTTGATGTGGACACCATGATTGAATTTGCCGGATCAAAGAGATTGTTGGTGAAATTTGTAGGCAACTCAAAAAAGAAGCTATATATAGATGGCAAAGTTCAACTATGCCATCTGTATATAGCTTTGACCTATTATGCGAGATGTGTTGACAACAAGCATGTTAAGTTCTTCTGAAAATTTCCATTAAACTTTGAAAACACTTGAAGATCTTTCAATATGAGTGGACTAAAGTCACACGAAAAAACATCCGGGCATTTTCAACCATTGGGGGGAAAAACAGTCAGGTGGATTTTAATGCCCACTTAACAGCGTACTAAGCTCCGCTGTTGGGCTTTTCGTTCACTTGCGATAACATACAAACGTATCTCTTTTCTTTCTTCTTTGTTATTTTCAGTCCAGTACCTCAGGTACATTTACTGCTTTATCAAGGAGTGGCGTAAAATCCACAATGGTCTTTTTCGTGTTACCTAGCGTTACTTTTGCCTCTTAATGACCTCTTTAACGAAATACGAGGAATGCGGGGAAAAATGTTCTCACAGAACAAGTGCAAACTGGTACTTTACCGTGCCATCAGTTTCTAGTGCGATCAACGAGAGTGGAGCAGTAAGCTTTGAGCTTGCTACTATTCATGAGCAGCCGAAAGAGTCAGTTGAACCTCGATCAGTCAACATTGACTTTGAAGAAATCGACAACGGTGGCTTTGAAGAAGAAGAAGGTGCTGACAAAGTGGCATTTGACGCCGGAAGAGGAGGAGCAGTAAGCTTTGAGCTTGCTAGTATTCATGAGCCGCCGAAAGAGTCAGTTGAACCTCGATCAGTCAACATTGACTTTGAAGAAAGCGACAACGGTGGCTTTGAAGAAAAAGAAGATGCTGACAAAGTGGCATTTGACGCACGAAAGGAGAGTGGAGCAGTAAGCTTTGAGCTTGCTAGTATTCATGAGCCGCCGAAAGAGCCAGTTGAACCTCGATCAGTCAACATTGACTTTGAAGAAATCGACAACGGTGGCTTTGAAGAAGAAGAAGATGCTGACAAAGTGGCATTTGATGCACGAAAGGAGAGTGGAGCAGTAAGCTTTGAGCTTGCTAGTATTCATGAGCCGCCGAAAGAGTCAGTTGAACCTCGATCAGTCAACATTGACTTTGAAGAAAGCGACAACGGTGGCTTTGAAGAAGAAGATGCTGACAAAGTGGCATTTGACGCAACAAAGGAGAGTGGAGCAGTAAGCTTTGAGCTTGCTAGTATTCATGAGCCGCCGAAAGAGCCAGTTGAACCTCGATCAGTCAACTTTGGCTTTGAAGAAAACGAAACCGGTGACCTTGAAGAAGAAGTTGCTAACAGAGTGGACCATTTCGCAGACCCGAAAAAAACTTTCGATACGCCTCTTTGACTGGCCATTTAAAGGAATTAAATTAACAGAGAACTATCGCGGACAACGGCAGTCGATTGTAGAAATATAGAACCTTAGGTCCTTTGATGATGTAACCCAACAGCGTATGAGGGTCTTAATTGATCGTCAAGTCGTTATTACGAAAAGAAGATGGAGGATTACCTAAACTAAATCATGATCTCAAGGTTTGGAAGTGTCTACAACGTGCGTTCAATTTATGCCCCTCAGATTCTGTTTTGGAGACTGTTTAACGTTAAAACACTAGATTAAACTGGCCAATACTTAGAAATAATGTCTATCCTTGACTCGGTCTTCTGTGACTAGAACGGATAAGGGAGCCTTGGATACTCTAAATCTTGTATTGGAATGCCTTACCACGTAGCATTATGGGCGATAAAATGAACATGTAGTTGACGACAACATAACGTTGTCTAACGGCTGAGTACCGAGGAAGATCCCGGGAAAAAAATATTATTGTGAATTACACGGATCACATTCTTCCAACAAACAATAGCCTCAAATCACCAACAAGTGTGCAATTGCAACCGAAATTACACGGATATATACACAGTCACGCGACACCGTAAACCAACAGTATAAAGAACCAAGTACAGTGATATTAGGTAAATATCAAAGTGTCAGTAGTTTTTTTTTTCTTTTTCGTTTTCTTTTTTCTTTTTTTCATCACGTACGTTTAGAATAAAGTCGTTGAAATCAGAAGGAAGTGGGCAGATGAATGGTAACGCAGTTTTTGTGGCCCGTTGAGTTGAAATGTTTGACCACAGGGGAACCAGGATTGTTGTTTCGTATACTTCGTCAGTGTTCGTTACATCCGTCCGGTTTCACCAATATAAAGAATGGTAGGACATCGATGACAGGACATGCAGTATGTAAGATTACTCGACTGGCAGGTAAAATGGCCTTGGATGGAAGTCCTCTTACAATGACTGACGTATGCACAGGTATGGCAACGTGGATGTTGATAGGCACGCGAGTCACTCTGATCAGTACATGCGCGGCCAGTTGAGTGTACAAGTAAGTTTCTTAGGTTGCGATTGCGTTTGTATGCTACGGCATGTGATTGTGAAAAGATATGACGGGTCAGCTAGTCGGTTGATAGAATACGGAAATTCTGAAATAGGAAGTGTTTGATTTGCTTGTTGAAAAGGTGGTATGTGAGAACAAGAGGTACTCTGTCGATGGTGCTGACATTCAGCTCAGATGGGCGTAGGGAATCAGGACGTTTGTGCTTCCTTCTTATTGCGTATTTTAACGGCTTTGTTCACATTAAAGAAGGCTTCTACACCCGAAATGTCTGAGATTTATTTTTAACTACTGACATTTTTTTTGTCATTTTATACCATTCTACCTGGTTATTCATTTCGAGGTGTCATGCATCTCCTACAAAAACGTTTTGGTTGTTGACACCAACAGTATAGCTATCGAAACAAAAAAATCCGAGATCCGAATGTCTGCTTTGAGCATAGTCTTGAGACAAGTAAGGAAGGAGGTTCGATAATGTTTCTTTGAGTTCCTATACATGTTAAAAATAATTAAACGTAAACATTTTTTGATTTTCTAAGCAAAGGGAATTGTTCTAAAAGAAGGGAAAACGTTTCATTTTCAGTGCGCCGGACTGGTTTAGGGCTCAGCGATGCTGTCGCCTTAGACAGAAAACTTTGCTCCGCACTGTCTCTCGTCACTCAGGTGCAAAGAAGGTCACCGACTGCAGGGAATAAACCTGCTACGGTCTAGCATCCTTTCCACTGACGGGGAACAGCAATACTCCGGGCTCATGAGCGACTTTGCGTTGCCTTGCATTGTTAACCACGATGTATCATGACCTCAATAATATGGCACTTACCAAGAATCTAATAATCCGGAGCGTCCAGTTGTCGCATTCTGATCAATGAACAAGCTCAGGAGTAGACAAAGTCATTAGTTTAGTTTTGAGTTTGGTTCTGTTACCAGAAAACAGGGTAACTGAAAGGGAAAGTATAACGTGTACAGCACCTTTGACATCTTTAAAACAAGCATTTTCATGGATGAACAATATTAAGCGTTCCAAGAAAGGAATTGCCTACACCTGTGTTGACGAAGAGACTCGGTGGCGAGAGTGAACTTTCCTGGTTATGCACTGCTAACCTGCAAAATTTCAAACACAATGCTTCGTAAAACTTTTTTTTCCATGATTATGCCTACTGAGGTCTACGTAATAAATATCCTTACCGTTGAAGTCCTTTGGGACTTTCACAAGCATTGTGAGCTTGCAACGTGACAAAATGATTCGTAAAATTTCCTCTACAATACTTACTGTTTGAATTTTTTAATCATTTTTTGCGATGGTAGTCTCCACATATCCCTTAATCTCTCACACCTTGTGGGGGGAGCAAGCAAGGGAACGAAATGGCAGCTCCTTGACGATGACTTGAGGTGATAATATGGATTTAAATTGGAAAGAACGACTTTTGATATGCTGTCCACTGCTCCAACCGTCGGAAAAAAGCGTCGCTTGCAGTTTAACAGGCTATCCAAAGATGAAGCAACTAGAAACCAGTGGTTGAAACTTATGCGACGAAAGTCATTCAAGGGGAGCAAGAGCACCCGTTTATGCTCAGAGCATTTCCTCAGCGCTATTCTCTTTCTCCAGAATGTTTCATCATATGATATTGTGTGCTCGAAGGATGAGTTTCCCCACACTCTTCCTGAACAAAGCAGTTCTTGACGCACATTTTTTTAGCGTTTTTGCTGTGAGAATAATGTTTTATAATCTCGTTTTCTGAAGGCAGCCCATCTAGTAAATGTGTTCATACACATTTACTAGACAAGGCTTTGGTTGGTCTGGTTTTAGATTCAATTAATTAATGCTTTATGTATTTTGAGCCAGTTATGCGAGGTTTTCCGTGCCAGTACCAAGCTTCACAGTTACCTCTCCTGTTGCCTCTGCAATGTGCTCTTTCCTCCTGAGAAACACACAACTTTTTTCGTAAATTTTATTAGTCCGTTCTTTAATCTCGGGTGGGGAGAGGGGCTTGTCACTTTTGAGGGGTTATAAAATATCCAGGTAAGTTACGTGAAAGTGCTGTTTGATGTGCATTTGGTTGACAAACTGTACTTTGTACATGCCTAGTCTCCTGTATTTCTACTTCCATGCAATGAGGGACATCAATGTCCGGCCATGGATACAATTGCTTTCCCGTGTGACTTTGTTCGGGACTATTTGAATGCTGTTCACTGGATATACCTATAAAACGAAAAATTGAGAGAAAAGACGGTCTCTCGTATTTTAAGCCAATATGTCATTTTAAGCTTCAATGTTTTTTTCTCGAGGTTCTACTCTTCAGTGAAACCAGTTTGCCAAGGTTTCTGAACGCTTACATTTATTTTCGGGAGATTCATTTCTAACTTTGTCTTTAAAATACTGAGTTTTCTACTAGTATTGGTTCATAATTTGCTCGTTTGGAGTCTGTCCGTTTGCATTTAATTCCAACAATTATCTCACAGAGAACAAACAATGCATCACCTATATGACTGCAGTCCCTTCTTAGTCCTACAATACATGTACAGTGAGGTGGGTGAAGGTGGGTTTTGAAGTGCTCAGTAGAGAAAGAGCGCTTTCTGCAAGCTCGCACAGCACACAAGTTGTGGTCACATGGTAGAAATGGTTGTCCTGCGCAAATGAATTAATTGTAAACGACATTCAACATTCACCTATATAGAGCGGCCAAAGGTACAAATTATACGCTAGCGAGTCACTGAGTGATCTTTAAATTATATTGTACAGATTGGCTCAGTTATTTTTGCAACAAATAAAGGAAGAAATCCTACATTTACTTTATTCTGCACGATTACAAAAAAATAGTCCAAGGATAATCACTGACATGAAGTTGTAAACCTCGTGGGCTGGCATAACCGTCTCGTATTTTTTCACCTTCTCTCCAATCAAACTGCTCCTAAGCAAATAAGATTTCACGCCTTGGATGTCAATATTGTCACGTAAGCAAGAGCGTGATTTACCCAAGTTTCCAAGGGGTTTGTAGGTAAAGAAGCCATGATTTCTCCTCTGGTTTGTTCTTCACGTTACCGCACGTGGCAATGTTTAGCTGTTACAAATCATTCTTAGCATCGCCTTTTACCAAGGTTTTCGGCTGAACAATTTATCTGCGTACAAATTCCTTTCATAGCTACCATTCCCAACCGTAAAACATCCGATAAATGTGTCAGTTTCGATACATTACGATCTACGCTTCTCCCCGCTCCACCGCTCGCCATATTGATCTTGTTGGCGTTCCCCAGCCCCCCCCCCTCCTCATCTCGAAGAGCAGGGTATTATGGGATATGTGGAAGTGGCAAATGAATGCATAATTAGTATTATTGCTGTATATCTTAGTGCTTTATTTCATATCTTGTAATGTTGCCAGGGAGCTTCATAGCCTCAATAGCAAAAAATGATTAATTGTAGTAAGATAGATAATGTTCTTAACTTGATTAATGCATAATTATGGGTTATATCATGTATTTTCTTTGTGAAATTGCAGCTGCATATCATAGTACTTTAATTCATATCTCGTAATGTTGCCAAGTAGCTCAGCCTCAATGGCCAAAAGCAATTCATTTCAGTAAGAAATATAACGTTCTTACCTTGATTAAAAGAATTACTTAAACTTGAAAAGCCTCGATAGTGAAAAAATGATTCATTGTACTAAGAAAGATAATGTTCGTAACTTGATGAACTCTTTTTTTCTTCGTAAAATTGTTCCAAACACCGCTCCAGCCATGTGCCGAACCAAACTCAATAAATTTTGACTTAAGAGCGACTTCAGAGAAATGTGCAACGTACCTGTAGGTCGCACCAAACTTAGATTTGGGCTTGGGTAAGAGCTGAGAAAGTTTATAAATTGTCTTAATTTTTGCGTTTCGTTCGGCATATGACCAGAACGCCGTATCATGAATCAGTCGTCACTCCATGATCGCATAATGCGACAGACCCTGCCGAACTCAACGTTGTTTGCCGCTCTAAACATAACCTGCCGCACCAAATTGATTCAAACTCCGCTCTTCAGTCGTTTTAAACTCAACAGTTAGGTTTGTTTTGAACGGGCCTTGGTAGTTTAGGTATCTTGTAATGTTGCCAGGTAGTTCAGCCTCAATGGCCAAAAGTAATTCATTGCTGTAAGAAATATAATGTTCTTACCTTGATTAAAAGAAATACTTAAACTTGAAAACGTTTGGGCGTATTTTTCCATCTGCTGGAACTCAATAATAATAGGCAACTTAAGCAACGACAACGGGGACCTGAACGAGAACATCACAAATTTGCAGATTAAGTGGACAAAACGACAGCTTTGCATTCCTTGCACGTGCATTTCACTTTTTCCCATTTCTTTGGCGTAGTCTGAAAAACAGCAACTTAAAATATCCAAATTTGAGATTTTTATGAAGAACGTCAGCACTTAAGAATAAATTTTCGTTTTCTTCCCCCAAATTTAGTGCATTCGTTGGAGATCAATGTTTTGCAAGCCGAGTTGTCTCGTTAAGGCGGGCTGGCTCGTTTAGCCGAGGTCCCGGCACGTCTGAGAAAAAAAAAACACCAAAAAGCAAGTTTGCGATTATAAGGAAAGTTTTCAGCTCGGTTGCCCACGGAATAGCTGGGGATTTTTTGTTGAAATAAAATATGCACATGTATAAGATAGCAAACTTTAGGGCTTCTTTAAATTGTACAATGGTGAAAATAACAATTGAGCGAGACTAACGGCTGTCCACTTCTTCTTCGTCTTGTATTTGTTATTATTATTATTATTTTTTTCACGCGACACATGCTAAATTTAACCCAAACCGGGCTGGCACACCTCATGTAATATATACCGGGCTGAAACTCATCCCGGCAAACCCGACCAACCTGGCTAATTCAATCGGTCCTTTATGTCTGACGAAATAGTCAATAATGACAATAGAACTCGCCAATGATGTCTCCCGTAAGCTTGAATGGCGACGTAATGTGTGATTGTTAAAATATGTGAGAATCTTTGTCAACACGGAATTTCAAACGTTTTCAGGTCTTCTACGTTCCTTTTAGCGAGTTTTACAACATATATGAGGCAGCGAGGCATTCATTAAATTTTCTCTTCAATCTTCTCCTTCCTTGGCTTTCTTCGCTTACATTTCTAAAATTTCGTTACTCTGTCCTGCTCTTTATCCCGTTGCTCGTCACTAATATGATTTGCCGCCGGCCACGAAAATGTGGGTTGCTAAATGTAACACTGCCACGCTACCACGCTCAAGGAAAATTGCCCGAAAACTCTCGTCCCCAGAGGTTGTCCTACCTCCCTACCTCCACACCGACAGTTTGTACGGGCGGACGGACAGGCGTACGCTGACGTCATAACCAGAATTTCTCGAATGGATAGCTTTCCCAAATATTTTACCTATAGCGCTCTGTTGAGCTTCACTAAAAATTAAGGAAAAGGCATGCATAAGTGGTAATATCACGAATAATTCTGTAAATGTTTTATACGTCACCGGCCACCATTTTCAATGATTGTCATCCAGCATCAGAAACAGTGGTGAATAGGATGATTATCGATGGACACCGTTAAGTTCGTACTTCTAAAGACAGGGAGGGTTTGAGTATCACGACTACCTTTTGGGCACATAATGCGGTGTTACGGCTGTCTGAAATAAATAGAGATGAGAAGGGAGATGTAGGTGGCGACCCAAGGTCATGCGTCAAATCAAAGCTGGAAACCAATCTCGTTCCCAGAGCCGCGATCCTTTAAGTTAGCGCCGAAAAGGATCGTGGCTGTGGGGACTAGATTGCGTAGAAATATGGGGAATTTTCACCGCTTTGATTGGACATGCGGGCATTGTGATACGAACCCGATGTCAAGGCATGGCAGATTCACAATCACATCAGATCGAGGTGATGTGCCAGTCGGTCAGCCAGTTCAAGATGGCGTCCAAACCCTGAATTCGCATGACATCACAACCGATACCCGCGAAACGTATTTGGGACATTCATAAAACGACCCCATTAAAATGCGTCCTCTCTCGTCGGAACGCAATTATTTATTTACAATTTATTTTGAGTAACTTGGATCAATTGCTTGCGTAGTCAAGAGGATTAAGGAGTAGGCAGCAGATCCGAATTGAGTTCAAGATCCAGTTCTGGTGAGTATATAGAAAGGTCTTGAGAAATATGAAGTGTCTGTGAGTAGTGCTGTGTAGAGGGATTGGGCATAAGGGGGGATGGAGGTACTGGAGAGAATCAGGAAGTGGTAAGTAAGTACAAGGGAGGAAAAATATGTCTAGTTCTTTTTCAGACAACCTAAAAAACCTAGCCCCTTTTTTTCTTAACTACAACCCCAAATATGTTTAGTTTTTTTCAGACAACCTAAAAAACACAGCCCCTTTTTTTTCTTAACTACACCCCCAAAGAAAGAAAAATCCCTTTTATAGACAGTTGGTTAATAAAGTTAAACTGGTTTGGAAAAAAAAAACACACAAACCAAAAACAAAATTAAACCACAGCATAGACACTATCGAAAGCTCTAGATAAGGAATACTTCACCAAAATCTAAACATGTAGCGCTCCAATGCTCTCTTAAGCTTACTAATTTGGACTTTGCCACTATGAGCTTTGCACACTTTTTTTCCTCAGTACAGACGTGATGACACTCAAAAGATCCTTGGTCTTGCTCATTAAAAACAAAGACTTGCCAGCCACCTTTGAAAGAAAGTGGCATCTTGAATATTCGGCCTCAGAATCTACAGGTAAGAAAACAAAATGTAGAAGGGAGTAAGTCCATTCAAGCTACAATGTAGCCCTCTAAAATCGTATTCTTGTTACTCTTTAACCGCACATAGGCACGGTTTTTTCAAGAATATTAGAACACAGACGCAGTAATTTGTTTTAACTGCCTAAGACAAGTTTCATAACATTTGAAACCATTTAAGTTGATTTCGAAAACGAGGAAGTGCATCAGTAAAGAAGATTCCTGTCAGTAATCATACAAGGAGCCTGCGACCTTCCCGTTACTGTTTCAAATGCTCTATCACTGCGCATGCTTCGTCACTGCGCTACAGGAAACTCTGCAGGCCTGGGTATGTGTGACAATAAGGCATTGCCGAGTTAATGTCTGCCTCCTCTTCAGAACGAGTATAAGTGCAAAGTCTCTACTTCGTTCGAAGTTGGGGGGCGGGGTCGCGCTGTGCCTGCGGAAGTGAAACCTTTCTTGCCACGTAGAAGACAACCCAAGTACAACTCAAACTCGGTATCCCTCATCCATTCAGAGGCAATCACGATGACCACTAATGTACGGACGCACTACGCAAAAGATTGTTGGGGGAATATGTTTTAAATCATGGGTGCGTGACCGGAAACGAGTTTTTGTGTTTACGTTGCAAGCAATGCAATATCCGGCCATCGTATGACTCGGTAAAAAAGAACTGCAGTTGTTCTAGCACCGGTGTCCTAGCGAATTTGCAACCCCCTAGATTTGGAGCCCCTGGTACAAATCCGGACCCCCCATATTACAGCTTATTTATTTAACTGTTTATCGATAGAGTTAAATTTTGGATCGGGAAATATTGAAGGAAAGACTTAGATCAGTTAATTTCTTGTTTAAAAGCATTCGCGGCGGCATTTCTTATAAAATTTTTTAGATGCGAATTTTAATTCCTTTCTAACAGAAGCTTGAGTAACGCACTTGGAATTCGTAGAATTAAGTCAGACTCAAGCTTCAGTTCAAGTTGTTGAAAGCACGCGCTGAGGCTTTTTCGTAAAGTGATGCTTTTTCTTCCATTTGATAGTTTGGATAGGCAACGCTGTCACAAAGGAGGTGTCATTTTTTGAAGAAACACCTCTTGGTTGGAAGACGCGCTCTTAGAAGTTTACTTGATTTCAACGCACTAACAAGTGAGCTATGCACCAACATCGCAGAGGCCCGTTCAAGCCGCCTAATTTTTTTATGTCCATGTCTATAATTAGAAGCAATTGCCTAACCAGCTAAGTGCAAGGATCTCGTCTCCATTATGTCTATAACCCAGACTTCAAATGCATAGATTTACTTCATTCAAGAAAAACAACAATGTAAACAGAATACAATAATCTCTTTTCAGCTAAAAGAGTCTTTCCCTCTTTCTGGTTTACTTTGATCTATTTTTTCAATTTTTTGTTCCCTTAAATTTCTTTCTTTTGCGCTTGCTAGTTACACTGAATTATACAAACTCAAGGATCGACGAGAACACTCTCAATCTTCGAACTTTATTGGACGAAGTCAACACAACAATGCCAACCCAGGCAAATCGTTCAATCTTTAAGAGTTTTACATGTACAATTTTAAGACAATGACTGTCCCCAATTTATTATTTGTACGGTATCCGACAAATGAGGTATGAAATGGCTCCACTTATATCGATAGATGACATTGCAACGCACATCAGTAATTGGAAAAAGCAGCTATTAACCTATTATGCCAAAGCTAGTTGAAAATTATTCTGAATAAACATTTTCTATCTTTTTTTTTTTTTTAACCACTGTTGATTCCGCGTCGAACCGCACAGAAAAGATAATAAATGCATTAAATCTCAGATAGTACGCGGGCTATGATTGGCTAATTCAAAAGTACGGCCTGCTCAGAAATTTGAAATATTGATGAAACATGATGTGACCATGACGTTCACATGAAATAAATTTCAAAAAGGGACTAAGACTTTTAAGTCAGAGATATATAACACATCTTACGAAAAACAACAAAGAAAGTAAGGTGACACACGCTAACACCAACCCGGTTTCACTGGCGAAAAATGCCTGCTTGGTCGAGCCTTGTCATGTGACTTCAATACCTCAAATCAAACATGGCTGCCATTCGGTGTTTATCAGATCTCCGCCGGTAAAAAAAGACCCTTTTTCAGGCCAGTAAGACGGACGAATGTTTGACTGCATAGTGCGTTTCTATGCCAGCGAGATTCTCTTTCAAGCCAACAGTGCTACGAGGGAAATTTCTTTAAAAATTTTAAGGTCAACGCGAGTCTCGGTTGCTAGTGTTCGAGTGGAAGTTCGTTTCTGGAGCTTACCAGCTAATGGATTACCATCTTGATTTCAATTCGTGCGTTTATCTTTTAAAAAGTAGAACAAAAAGATACCCCTAAATTTCAAAATGGTTTCTCTTCCAACTAAATAGTTACACACTGTTTCCGCGGGGGCCCGCATCTAACAGAAAATGTTAAGATTTTCGCATTTTTTTTAAAATTAAGTTGTTAAAATTGCCATTCAAGTGGTCCATAGAGGAAAATTTATAAATGTATTTCAGTCGTTCAAAAATAAATTTTAAAGTGAATTTAGCAGTAATAATAACCAAAATCATACTTAACATGTCATCATCACCATGCACCTCATACTGGGTACACTAGAAGGAAACCTTTTAGTCGCAATTTTTGTTCCAAGCAAAAATGCCAATTGTTTGCTTTTCTCCAAATTATAGAAATAAACATAGATAAGGTTAACTCTGAATAGCCAAAACAACGATATTCTAAGTTGAGAATTTGATTCAGAAGTCCAGCTTACTAGCAGGGAGAATTTTACTGTAACAAAATATTACTACAGCTAATAATACGCTTTCACCACATTGTAGGGGGTTAATGTGACAACAAAAATACTTAATCAGGAATTGATTTTATCTTCCAGCAATAAAACAGCAGGAGGATATAAAATTAGGTATGTTCAGTGCCACCCTCCAAAACGTTTCACAAATTTCACGCTGGCCTACTAAGTACTTCCAGTACAACAAATTATTTAACCTCTCTTTGTGGACTCTTGTTGCAACACAGCTGCTTCAATAATTTTAATCCCCTTGCATTAGATTTAACTTTAAAAAAACCATAACTTCATATTTCCGTAATATTCGTTCAAAGACATTGAGCAAAAGCATACAAAGCTACATTTGATAGGGGCATGACCCCATGTTGCAGCTTTCTAGATAAGACTTCACAGAAATAACTCCTGTTACCTGTTAAGTTCTTTATCAAAAGATCAACTGAAGTATTACATTTTACAGCTCCAAGGGGGATTCCCTTACGAAAATGACAGGGCTTCTCGTTGTTCCTCTTTGGATAAAATTTTGTGGATTTGTACTGCTTATGATACTGAGACCAAACAGCTGGCAGAGTTGCTGCAGTACATTTAAGGCTATCAATCTGAAAAATGAATGGAACTGTAGAACAATTTGGTAAGCGAGCAAATAGCTTTTACTTATGAATTATAAAATGCCAGTCATTTGTCAGTTTAGAACTGGTTCCTCTAAGGGGTCAGATTTCTTTAGCCTACATCCACAAAACAAGATTCTGTTACCTTAAAGGGTTGTTTTTTTAAAAAAAAGAGACCCCTCCTGAGCCAACTGCATCCCCATGTTTGGATTCTCACTGATTTAATGACTTTAATGATATTATGCAAATTTGTTCTACAATAATACTCAAATACCATAAAATATTTTTAACCTAACTTTTTTGCAAAGTTTACTCCTTGAGCCACCAGTTTCAACTTTGATACTTTGTTCTAAAAGCCAAAGCAGTTGTATAGAAATGGTGGAGGTGATGATTAATCACTTTTTTTTGGTTCAAATGAGGAAAAAGAAAGTCAAAGTAATGATCGCACTTTAACCCTTTCACCCCTAAACCGGCCATACCTAGTATTTTACTCTGTCTAAAGCCAGAGTATTTTGCTTTGTCTAACACCAGACGATTTCAATTATTCATCAATGGGGAACCCCATGAAGTCAACAGTCTTACAGTACTTCTCAACATATAGAAAATGAATTCTGTGGACTTAAACATTCCCAAAAGAAATGACGTATATTCCCAATATGGTTACATAAACTCTTCAAGATTTACGTGCTTCAGGAACTTCAAATCAATGAATATTTTGAATATTTTTCCTGAACTCCTGCAAACTATGTACACTTTTTAATGGTTTGCCCTTTAAAAGTAACATTCAGAAATGATGCAAATACAACTGAGGCTGTTTTGCATTATCTACAAGACAAGACAACAATATCCTTTATTCAAATACAATCAATATTAAAGCAATACTACATGCTTGTGGGGTCATGTGCTAACTATAACAAAGATACACTACAGGAAATAAAAGCTTAAAACTACCTATGTGAGAGACATAGGATATCTACACATAAGGGATAAGAAAAATAAATCAGTTGCTATCCAAAGATCATATTGCAAATACACCAAAAGATAACGATTGATTGACAAGTTCCGTGTGCAAAATGGTAGAGCATGTTTGAAGTCCAGCAGGAGGGCCAAGATGAGAGGTTATGATAAAAACTTTAAACATATTTTTTACCAAAATTATTTTACTGCCACCAAAACCAATGAGACCTTATGCTTGGGACATTGTTTCTAGCTTCAGCTCCAAATCACATAATGTATTAATTAATAAATTTTGCCATCTCAGATAAGAACAAACATGTTGGGTGTAACCAGAAAAAGTCCAAGGCAATAAAGCTTGCTTTCAGCGTTGTCAGGAACAACTATCCACTGTCAACCATACTTGACTCAAAACAGTATTTCCTTGATCCAACAACACATGACAGTCCCCTGAAATCAAAATTACATCATTAATGCTTCCAGAAAACAATAGTCCAAAAAAAAAAAAGATTTGAAAAACAGTCACGAACCTGAATCTACAGATATCTATATACATCTGTACCTACACTTCTGTTCTTCCAAACATTATTTTAACTAACATGGATTTTGATTTTGATTTTAAAGTCAAATTAATTGCAAATCCATAACTTGATAACTCCTTGAACGCAAGGATCGTTAAGTTCTGACTGCTAAAAAGTATAATAACTTAGACATTTACCAGAAAAGGGAATATAAATGACCTTAAAAGCAGCTATTTAAAATATTTGATACTAGGGTTACGTTCCCAATGACACAATCACATTCAAAATCAAATTCACATTAGGCAGCGTGTAAATTTTAAAATCATTTTATTCGCATTTAAGGCTATTCATGGCATCGCGCCACCTTATATTTCAGAGCTGATTTCCATCAAAGCCCAAAGTGCTTATAGTCTAAGGTCTGCTAACGGAATTTTGCTCTCGCCTAGTATTATCAAGACTCGCAAAACACTCGGTGACAGGGCATTCCAAGTGGCAGCACCGCAACTTTGGAATGCCCTGCCACTAGAACTGCGTCAAAACACAAATATTTCGAGTTTTAAACGATGTTTAAAGACACATCTTTTTAGATCTGCTTTTCAATGAACTCAATTTTAGAATAATATTTTGTATTTTTGAATGATAAATTTTTAAAGTCAATTTATTTCTAGTATCACCATTATTGTAATTAGCATTATCTACTACTTTTTAATAATTATTATTGTAAATATCTTTAATTTCTATTCATTGTAATGCGCCCATGATCGTTTTATGAAATGGGCGCAGAAGAAGTATTAAAAATTATTATTGTTATTATTATTATCTGATAGAATCATTGATCATTCATGTAGAGGTGCCGATCGTATTAAAGGCGTAACCCAGAAAAAAATAACCTTGATGTTGAACTATATTGCCATTTCCCTGCCACCTGGTACAAGGCAATTCACACATGAAAGGAAACCTTGGGAATCCTCCTTTCTGCACATTACAGTAACTTTTTGTACACGGTGGCAACAAACTTTCCACATCGAAAACTGCGTAAAAAACTCGCCTGTTTCGCAGGTCTTTTCCCACGAAATAAAATTTTCCAGGAGCAAATCTTTCGCGGACACTGGCTGGATTTAAGTTGCAAACGTGTTACACAACATAAACGTTCTCTAAGAATACATTCCACTTGAAACTGGCGTTAAAACTAGTCTTGATGGCTCTAAAAAGAACGGAAACCAACAAGCTACCGATTCTCAAACGGCAGCCATTTTTCTGTTCTTCTCGGGAGTGCTTTTCTCATGAGAGCCAATGATAGTCCCGGAAACGTATTACGTGCCACACTGCGCGACTCATGCGCAGACATTTTTCGCCAGTGAACAACCCGGTGTGGTCAGCACATCACGCATGCGCACAACCATTTTACCCAGTCAATTAGCAGCCATAGACAGCTGTTTCGGCCTAGCTGGGCCTTATCAGCATGGCGTAGCTAACATTGACCGGGTACAATGGTTTTGTGCATGCGTGATGTGTTGGCCACACCGGGTTGGCGTTAGCGTGTGTCACCATGCTTTTTTGTTGCTTTTCACTTAGAAATTATTGTGACACACCAAT
>NC_090887.1:31178751-31191251 GCF_036669925.1 Montipora capricornis | reverse complement strand
CTTTTGTGTTCTTTGTCTAAGATATTAGAGAAAATTGTCTTTATAAGACTTTACAATTTCTTACTTGAGATTGGTTATCTCAATCGCTTACAGTCTGGTTTCCGCCCAGGTGACTCGACGGTAAATCAATTAATTTATCTGGTGCATCAAATTTACCAAGCTGTTGAGGATGGGAAGGAAGTGCGTATGGTTTTTTTGGATATCAGCAAGGCGTTTGACAAGGTGTGGCACAAAGGTCTTCTTCATAAGCTTGAATCAGTATGAATCAGGGGAGCTTTGCTTAGCTAGTTTGAAAGTTATTTGTCTAATCGTCAACAAAGAGTGGTTTTAGATGGGCAGTCATCTGATTGGCGCCAAGTTGAAGCAGGGGTTCCTCACGGTTCGGTTTTGGGGCCTCTGTTATTCCTTATATATATTAATGACATAACAGATGAAATTCAGTCAAAATGCTTACTTTTCGCTGATGATACTTCGCTTTTTGAAGTCGTTGATTCACCTCGTAACACTTCGTTGATGTTAAATAAAGACCTTGAATCCATACAAAGGTGGGCTACGAAATGGCTTGTTACAATTAATCTTAGTAAAACTGAATGTATGACGTTTTCATTTAAACGGGTAAGACCGCTGCATCCCGACCTATTTTACAACGGAAATAACATTACTGAAGTTTCTAGCCATACCCACTTAGGCATAACGCTGTCTTCTAACCTGACATGGAGAGCTCACATATTTAGTGTTTATCAAAAAGCTAGTAAAAGATTAAATATGTTGAAAGGAATTAGGTATAAAGTAGGCAGGGATACACTCAGAAAATTGTATAAGTCGGTTATCAGACCTGTTATGGAGTATGCTAATGTGCTTTGAGACGGCTGTACTAATGAGGAAAGCGAACTCCTTGAATCGGTTCAGAATGAAGCCGGGAAAGTCGTCACAGGTGCTATGCGGGGAACAAGTAGGATTCGCCTTATGACAGAGCTGGGGTGGGAGGAGATGAAAGTTAGACGCGATATTCATAAGCTTATTTGTTATTTTAAGATAGTAAAAAATTTGCGTCCGCCTTATCTTAAGGATCTCCTCCCAGCTAGAGTCTGTGAGAGAACTCATTTTACCCTTCGATCTTCTCAAAATTTTACTCTGTTCCCTGTTCGCACAGAGCGCTTTAAAAGGTCTTTTTTCAATTCCACAACTAAATTGTGGAACGACATTGATTTGGAAACTCGTGAATCTCATTCAATTGGCTCTTTTAAGAGAGCGTTAGTTAATTATTTTAATATTCCAAAGTATTTTTCGCCTTTTGATTATGCTCTTGACAGATACTCGTCCGTAATTCATACTAGACTGCGTCTAGGCGCTTGTGGTCTAAATTATTATCTATTTAAGATCGCTGTTAAGTCTTCACCTATTTGTAGCTGCGGCTTTGACAATGAGACTGTAACTCATTTCTTTTTACAATGTCCTAATTATGCTGCCCTCAGATCTGATTTGCTCGCTGCTGCTGCTCTTATAGCTTCTGGTCAATATTCTGACCAGCAAAAAGTTAACGTTTTTCTGTTTGGCTCTTCTGACATGTCAAATAATGAAAACGTTGAAATCTTCTCTCATGTCCAGCACTTTATAAGAGAGTCTAAACGTTTTTCTTTTTGTGGTCATTATCATTGACCTAATTAACTTAACTGTCTTTTTTGACTTACTTTGTATCCCGTGCCCGTGTTTGTTTTTTTATGTGGTAATTAGAATTTTGGTGTAAGCCCCCCGTGATGAGCTCATTTAGCTCTTGGGGCAAACATGTATATAACTATGTTTAACTAAAAAAAAAAAAATAGATGCGTTATTAAAAATAATAACCTGTTCAAAACAATGAAAAGGTGCATTAATTATCAATAATAAAATATGAAAAGTATTGAGGAAGCCCGTTGTAATTTAACGGAAGCAGGACAAAAGCAACGCATGTGTTTCAGGTAATCACGCAGGACAAAAGCAACACATGCGTTTCAGGTAATCACGCTAAAGCTGCGTCATCTAGGGCGAGCATTTGATTGGCTATCTGTGGCTTTCTTTGATCATTCATCAATTAGAATACATGGTTATTACGTTTATTATTATAAAAACAGAAAAAAAAATTAAAAAAAGCTTTAAGGGAAGTAAATACTCAGGATGGCTCTTTTTATTTCAATTACATGCAGTAAAGGTTCTGGCAGAAAAAGTATTCGTCATTTGCATGCCATTTAGAATATATCTGTTCGAAAAAAAAACTGTCTCTTCTGTTTAAAGTGCCACTAACCCCAAAATATTTTTTTCGCTAAAATGAATCTTTGCACCTGTGTGAAACATTTCATTAACTCTTTGTAAACATGCATGGGAAGTGGTTTGTGACGTCAAAGCAGGAGTAGACCCACTCCCCTTCTGACTTGGTCGTGAACAAAAGATGCTTGGTTTTTCGCAAGTTTTGAAGCCTATAAAATGGCAGGATTTGTTACGAAAAGGAAAAAATGGCCACAATGCGTTTCGAACAGGCGCAAAGATTCATTTTTGCGAGAAAAAATATTTTGGGGTTAGGAGCACTTTAAGCATACGAAGTCAGAATTGTTAATTTTAGAAAAGGAGTTCCCTAGATAAGATAACTGAGTAAAACACCTGTACCCAGTTCTTCAAAGCCCGATTAAGCTAATCCTGGATTACTGGAAACTTAAGTAGCAGTTTATTTGGTCCTTCAAAAAGAACTTGCTCAAAATTTTTAGTCTTCAATTTCGGCGAAGACTTTTGTTTTCCCTCAGCCTAAAATTATTAGTTAAACCTTTTTTTTACTTACAAAATTCATACCTAGGCTGGTACTTAATCCAGGATTAGTGTTAATCGGCTTTTGAGGAATTGGGCCCTGGAGACAGGAAACTGAATGTGACCATTAGAAAATGTTTACTGCGACGTGACGTCATCATGCCTACGTTGACGTCCAGTATTGATGAAGGCGTCCATCATAACAACCCTCATCATTGAGGTCACAAAGCATGAGGTGAAAATCCAGGTGAATCAGTTGAGAAGCCAAGCAACGCTAAAGGTATCTTTCTAGGTGAACCATTCTCTTTATAAAAGCATAACCACCTCAACTTTTCAAGGAACTTTAGCAGGTGCTTTGATTTGTAACCACTGTTAGGGGTTGGCCATATGCAATATGCAATATCAGGTTTCTCAGTACTGCAAAGAGCAGTGAAATTGCGAAGGGAAACATCTTTGGCAAGTGAATCAGACTCAATAAGATCATCAACAAGCCTTTTTAGGGCTGAGAACTCATCAACATCCTCCTTCTCTCGGTCAGCTCTAGGAAGTTTTAAGACCTGATTATCCCAGGCTGAAACATCTGGGTTCCAGCTCGTTCCAATCAATTCTAAAGTTCCACTCCTATCAAGTCTGGGTTCGAGAAAGCGCAATGCCCTTGCTTCATCATTAAATTCAATAACAGGAACACCTTCATACTCTGTAATGGCCCTTTCAATTGCATCCATATTTACGCCATGTTTCATACTAATGCATTTGGCCCTCTGAGAAACAGTTGTTCCACTAGGTAAACCAAATATATCAGCAAGTAAGGCATAATACTTAAGGCCAGGCTTATTTTTGTGCATAGCACTCAAATCCTTAATGATTTCAACATATTTAGTATTATTCTTCGATTTTAGTTTTGAAACAAGATTACGTATTACTGTTATTTGAATAACAGATACACCTGTTTGAATAACAGATACACCTGATACACCTGTTTGAGTAACAGATACACCTGTTTGAAGGAGCTTTACAAGATCCTCAACAAGTTTGGCTTCATCACCATTTAGACAAGATTGTAATAAAAGATCTGTCCACTTTTGGGGTTTGTTTAACTCCTTAATAAGGGCGTTAGATTTTTCTTCTGATTCCTTTTTTGCACTTTGAGACTGTTTCAATGCCTCAAGTTCCTCACCATGTTTTGCATACTCATTTCGGAACTCTTTCAATCCAACACGTGTCTTGTTACTTCCTACTTCATACGTGGCTTTTGTCCTCTTTTTCATCACGTTTTTCAAGTCATGTAATTGTTTGTGGCAGTTCTTGCACGTGAATAGGTGTTCCCCAGCATTATTTAATGGATAATTACTGAGGCACATGGCATTATGAGAAATATTGCAGCCAGCTGAGGCCGTAGGCCCATGATATCCTATTGTTGTGTGTCTGTGTTGGATCTTCGATTTTAGTCGCACGTATGTGAGATAATTGTGATGCTCATTGCTATTTTTCCTTGTTTGTGATGAATATATCTTCGATTTTAATGATGCCGAGGATTGTTATTGTAGCTCGTTGTTATAGTTGTTCAAAACAATTCCAACGATGGAATTAATTCCTGCAAGGTGTGTAACACTGCAAATTTGCATACTTTATAAGCCAGAGAATTCAGTCATTTTACTCATGCGAGCCTGGGTTTAGAAAGACGATGGATTCGTCGGAAGACGAAGGGTTATTTATTACACAGAGTTCTACGAAAGCAGATAGTTCAGCAGAAATCCCTGGGTTTAGACACGGGACGAAAAATTGGATTTACATAGCGTCAAATGTCTTGTCAAAGGCGCGATAAAGACCGCGTTTGTTACAGCTTTACATGCCTTTGACGTGCGTCAAATATTATCTTTGCGGTTGCCTTTGCAGGGGGGTCTCAGGTGGTAAAGGCCGTTTTTACTACAGTTTTACACCCAATCTTTGACAAGCGCCAAAGGTATTATTTGACAACCCTTTGTTACCCTCACAAAGGTGTCGTCAAAGATGTCTCGGCTTCAATTCAAAGACTTGGCAAAAGTGTTGTCAAAGATGTCTGAGATTCAGTTCAAAGGTTTGACAAAGGTGTGGTCAAACATGTCTGAGATTCAGGTTAAAGATTTGACAAAGGTGTAGTCAAACATGTTTGAGATTCAAGTCAAAGATTTAGCAAAGATGTAGCCAAAGATGTCTTGGGGTGTATTTATAGCTGTTGGCTTGAAGCGCTGAATTAAAAACTCAGATCTCTGGACTACTTTTCCTTAATCAGGACGGTAGAACGAAAACTTCTGAATTTTTCCTGCCGTAAAAGACACCGTTCAACTCAAACAACTGTCCATCATAAATGTACTTGAGTCTCAATTGAAATGTTTTTCAAATATCTGAAATATGTCTAGAGTGGCATTTCTGAAACCACCGTAGTCAAATTAATTTGCCATCCACCCCCGTGTTATGCCATATGAGAGACAGACTGAAATGCAGATACGACGAAAAACTGTTTTTCCATTTTTTATTCAAAGGAATTCATACTCTTGGCAAAACCAAGAATCTCACACCTTACATTCTGTAATATCTCTAGGAATCGATTTTGTTGCGCATTTTTAAGTGGTAGTATACATTCAAAATGTAAATGTAAAAGGGTATAAATAAATCGAAGGATGGGAATTAATTTTTCTCAATTCCCGTGCTTCACTTCTTTGAAGGCTTCAATTTATTTATACCTGTAATATTTACACTACACGCACAACAAGCGCCTTGTTATCAACAACTTTGTTGCATAACAAGTACAATCACTGTCACCGTAGAATTAGTTAAGTTAATTTATGACAAACAATCATGACACCTCTCTTGAAAGTATCATGTAACATGACACAATATCAAGAGTAGTGGACATAAGTGACAGGGTAAATGGAACCACTGAAAACTTTGAATAAAAAAAAACTGATATAATCTTGATTTTTTTTTTACTCACCAACAACAAGTCAAAACCGAAAGGAACTTCCCATGAAACAGCGTTTTAACTTTGAGGCAAGCTAATAAGTTATATTTATGTTGTAGTTCATTGTGGAAAACAGCTTTAGCCACACCGACTTGAAATTACCAAAATAAACTTCGAGTAAACGCTATTTCATGCGAAAATCCGCCAAAATTATTTTTAACCCTTTGTGCCGAAAAGACACTCAATCGACGGCCACCAGCATACTAACTAGATTTTGCACCAATTGTAATCATTGATTTCATTTTTTTTTTCTGCATGATTAAAGTCTTGAGGTGACAGTGTGAAGTGAAAAGACTTTGGCTTTCCCATTTTTATTACGTGCCGGGAAATAAATGTAAGTTCCAATTGTTCTATTTCCTAGATAGAAGTTAAGACTTCTTCAACAACGAACTATTGATATTCTTGGTGCAAAAAAATTGGTATTCTTCAAATGAGACGGCCATTGTTTTATGAGTAATATAAAATGCAACTCTCCAACTCACAATCGGTCACCCAATAAATGGTTTAGCAGCACGTCAATCACTGAGGTATCAGGTATCAGGCAGGATTCCTGGTAGTATGCTGATGGGCTTCTTAGGTGAACTTTTGAAGTCACCTAAATCCACTTCAAAAGCCGAGAAAGTCCTCTTTAAAGAAACAGTGAAATTCTACTGCTACTCTACTGCATTTTTTGCACAGAACACATTTTTTCCAACGAATGGTTATTTGTGCATAGAAGAAAACCAGACATTCTCTATATATGCATTAGCATGGCTATTAGTTGATAGTCAGCAAGTGCGTCAACTAAAGATTTCCAATAGATTATCATCAGCATTTTGGGCGGTATGACGGTCAAGTTTCCTTGGTCAAACTCTCTTAATCTCTAATACTGGTTTAACGCTAATGTTACCAAGTTTTAAGCACTGCGGAACAACGCGGATTGCCCACTGCGGGGCGTCTTGCGGGGCAATACGCCGCTCTTACAAGTTTTCTGGTTGTTGTTATCTTCCCCTATGAGGCCACCTAGGCGGATCTTCTACGCAACGATTTTCTGTCCAAAGATCTCACCAGCATGTCGAGCTGGGTTGACCACCAAGGCAGCCTTTGTCATGAACTTCCTTTTCCTCTTCCTTTCTTCTTCGTTTTCAAGCTCTTCGCTATCACCACTATCACCAGTCGCGGAGTTGTCTGATGACATTTACGAATTAAGACTTCAGCACAATTTCTTGCTTGATTTTAATGGCCTCTTTTATCGAAACACTTTCTGTGAAATTAAAGGAAAAGGCAAAATAACTTCACCATGCTGAATTTCCACCTTTTCTGCACTTTACTCACATTTCCCAGCATTTGTAGTGTCTCTGTATGCATTTCAGATATATAAAAAACAGACGACGACGGCGAAAAAAAGAGTGGCAGATTAGGGCCAAGAAGGAAGTTCAGGACACTCTCAATCAGTCTTTTCTCCGTTTATGTGAATAGTAAAGATCATTGGTCGCTGTGTAATCAGAGCAACCACAACAGAGAAGATGCTGTGGTCGTCGAGAATTCATTGGTTTACAGTCAACCAAAACTAACCCGGCCTGTGAGCGGAGCCCCCTCGACCTTTTAGTCAAGACTAGCCCGCAGGGTACCCAAATATAAACCTAATAAACCTTTCCCCGATCCACTAAATCCTGAACGGCCCTTACCAGGCAAGTACTGCTGGTTGTATGTTCGATATTTATCAGCATTTTTTTTTTTCAGGGAACGGGTTCCAGCGCTTTCTGAGCTATTACGTATGATCTTTATGGGCTATTGATGCCCTGTTACAACAAAGAAAGGAACGGTAACTTATGTTAGTGTCTTTCTTTTGATCTAAAAGGATTCTATCTTGGAATGGAACGGACTAATCGAGCTAATTTTCCATGATGCAAATCCCTTCCTTAACCTAACAAAGGAAAAGACACAAAGTTGAAACAAATCTAGAGTATCAGTAAACCATTAAGGTTCTGTCTCTTATCATAGGTAGCGCAAGCTCGATATATGTGTATCTGTACTATATTATGTACGAGTAGGAATTTTAAGATTTGTATGGGACAATGATTTTTCGCAAAAGTAAAAAAACATATATGTACAAATTTACGTTTTAAAACAAGAAATAGTTTCCCTGGCTTCAGACTTGTGTTTCTTTGTCTTTGCTTCAGTTTCTGGGTTGATTAAGAGCGTTTTAGGTGGTTTTCGGTCCCTCTTCTATAGAGGGGGAAAAGAAGAGGAACTAAAAACCACCTAAATCGATCTTAATGGACCCAGAAACCGTACCAAAGACAAGAAACAGAAGACTGAAGCGAGGTAAGCTGTTTTTTTTTTTTATTATTTCAAATCGTAAATACTTTTTAAATTTTGAGAAAAGCCGTTTTCCCCGTACAAACCCCTATATTTCTGCTCTTGCATAAAAAAGTACAGTACAGATACAAATATATCGAGCTTGGGCTACCTGTGGTGGAACGCAAAATTTGTGAACGTTGCATCTAATGACACTCCTTGCGAAAATATTGGGGAAGGAATCTGCGCTGCAAATAACCCAAGATGCCCCCCTTCAAAAAGGGTAATTTATACTGTACGCAAAAGTGCAGAATATTTTGCTAGTACAAATCTATCATTTTCGTTTAGCGGCTCAGCTGTGAAGATTTCATTTAAAACTAATGCTGCTACTATCAGAAATTCAATTCTCATTTTAAGTGGATTTATACTGATGATGGTCAGTATAAAAAAAGCCCTAGAGCGCTGGATCGAGGACAATATGATGTCATTCTTAATCAGTAAACCGCAAACCTTTTCCAAGGGTAAAGGGTGGGGTTTTCTACCTAACAGTTGTCATGTCGGGTAGTTAAATTGATTTTACAAATTCAGTGTATTAATTTCTTTAGTTTTCAAAGTCCTCACCAAAGGGAACCAAAGCAGGAACCAAATAAAATGTATTCTAATATTTGCGAGCAAATACTGCAGCCTTACAGGCATGAGAGAATAAGGAACGATTTTCTTCTTACAGACCCTATGGCAAGTGGAGTTTTGAGAAAATGAGTATTTAGCTCACCTAAAACCCATATAATATTACACATGTTTGCATTCATTTTACACTACTAGCTGACAATCTCCCTTCTTCAACTTTTTGTTCTACCAACAGGCCCTGAAGATAAAACCTATACAAAATTAACCCTTTTAATCCAAATTGCCCAGGGGGAAGACGAGTGTGCTAATAACAATAGTATATGCCTTCTAACTAAGACTCTAAATTTAGTAAAGGCTGCTAGGTGTTTTCTTGAAGCACAGTATTTAATTCAATTGCACAACCTATGATTATCTTATTGGTAGTAGATGGAGGGAGAGGATTTAATGGGGAAAGCAAATTGTGTATCTCATTTCTTGTGCTAGGTGTAAGTGGTTCTTTAATTAATATAACACATGCATGTGTAAGTAATGAATAGGGTACTGTAAGAATGGCTATTACCTCATGACATCTTTGTAGTTTTCTTGGCATGTGTAAAATAATGTTCTGCATTCCTGCTCAGATCTGTTTTTGTCGTTGCATCTTTGGGAATAAAAAGAGGTCTTAATTTCTCCTACAGAAAGTTGATACCATGCACATATTAAGTAGTGCTTTATTAATGAATAGTGATATGACATGTGCACATCTGTACTTCATGAAAAGACAAATGCACTAATCTAATTAGGGTGCACACTGCTTCCAATAACTGATAATTGCAGACATGTACTCTATTGTTTGCAAAAAAATGTGGGTGCTTTAATTAAGAAATAGCCTTGCATTCTTAGATGCAGATGCTCCTCAAGCAATGGCAGTACTGTTGTGATTGAATCTCTGCTGTTTTCTTCTTCAAAGTTTCAATTAAGCCCTTCCTGAAACATAATTGGCTAACCTAAAAAACACAATTATTTTCAACCATGTTTTAAAAAAATAATAAAGTTATTTTTTGAATAATCTTACTTCTTATGATGTATCCTTGTTTGCCTTTGTCCATGGTACAGAATATTTCCAATATTTCTGTATTTACTACTTAATTTGTACTATTGAGGGGTTACTGGCTTTATAAATTGCAAATTAAAGTTAAAGGTAAAATGTCTGTCATTAATTCATTGTTATATATCATACATACATTCTGCATGTACAGTCACTTGAAATGTCAAAATCAGTGTGTTTTCATGGGGATTAGATTAGACATTGACAGGGTCACACTTATTTTTCCTTAATCAATCACTGAAAACTTATGTGCCCATTAATTAATTTAATTAACCTTTTGTCACCCAAACCAGTACTCGTCAATGGGGAACCCCCGGGAGTCAATGGGTTAATCTGAGCTACTTTGATTTTTTTGCTAATAATCAAACAGAACGTTTTTTGATACTGAAATACCCAAGATCCCTAGATTTATCTTCACCACCACTTGGTGAACAACATTCTCTAGTACAGATGATAAAGTGAGTTCCCTCAAACATTTTGATTTAACTTCTTCATATTAACATTCATGATGGTTGTACCTGAAAGTTAAGTCATAAGAAAATAATAATATATAGAGGTAAAGAGGTATAAGATGTATAAATTTGAAATGGTCTTAAATTTCATTGTGAAAATTTATGATCTTCCTGATTCCTTCCTGGATCAGCAAGCTTGGTAAAGGATTATTTGCAACTAGATCCATTTTATTATAACAAAGCTCTTGTGGTTTATTATTGTTTTTACCCATTGCAGACTCACCATGCACTTGGGAATCATTTCTTTCAAAGATTGGCTGGAATAAAGCCAATAATGAAACAGATACTCTGAGACTTTCAGTCAAATGATCAGCAATAGGCATCTGGCACAGAGACCTTTCAGAGATCTATTACAGAAAGATGTAAGATGGTGTTAGACATGTTCTGGGATGTTATCTTATTCTAAACACCAATGCAAGTCCTCTGTATTGTGCTATACAGCCAGAAAGGCGGGAAATTCGTTCACTGTTTCATTAAAAAATAGTGACTGTTTTTTTTTTCTTTTCCAGTTTCCCTACCTTTGTTTTTGAAATCCAGTGTAACGTGCTGGGAAGTTATCTGTCACTCTTACTGCCATTATTTGAAAGTAGAAATTAATCACGAAGTGATAATCCTTCAATCGCTATAAACCTACACTCGGCAAAAATGATAACTTACGTGTATGAAGCATAGCGGCTTTGTTGTGAACTGTGAGATGAAAAGTGAACGAAAAAGACTAATAATTTTTAGATTGGCTTTTGAGTTAGGTGAACCAAATAGAATACTACTAAATGTCATAACGCATACGTACCCAACTTCTTTTTTTTTTTTTTTTTCGTCTGGCTTCTCCCGTTCCCATCGCTATCTTTGACCTTGCTTGTATTGTCTCTAGTAAATGTTCGATACCGTTTTGAGTTGTATCTTCGGTGTCCGGTATTGCATACCTTCATTATCCCTTGGCTGAGACCTTTATCTTTCACAAAACATAATTTTTACCCGGCTGTACGTTTTCACAAAAGTAAGATGCTCCAAGTATATCGAAAGAATAAAAAACGACAAGTAGAACAAGCTACCGACGAACTTTTCGGAAGGTACATTTTCCCGCTCTTTTGTATATCCCATAAAAGGAGTTCTTGAATCAACCCTGTCCCCAGTGTCTTTCCTTCGGACCTTGTAGAGAGGTAGGGTTGGGGGGAGCATTCCTTTGCTGAGGTCGACGGAATTTTGGCACTATAGCTAGTGCTCATTGAATTTTGGAAAAGCGAAAATCGACAAGAATGTGAACTCAGGCTACGTTTTGCAACTGGTAGACGTTTTTCAAGCAATAGATTGAATGTGTAGGTGTTCGTGATAGGGGATATGGGGGAAATGTCAACGAGGGGGTAAAGGAGGAAAGCGAAATTACACTCTACGACGGTCAGTGTTCCGTATTTGCCGAATCGTTTAATCTCCCAAAAGCGTTGCCTTGGTTTTGTGTCTTTCCTTTGGCAATGCAAGTATCAACAAAGTAGGAAAGCCTGTTAAGATTTGACTTCACATTTGACGAGAGTCAAGCGTGAAGTCAAAGATGCTATCGTATTTGTCTTCGCCTTTGTCAAGTAACAAAGGAACGCACAAAGCCTCTTCAGATTTGACTTTACATTTAACGCGCGTCAAATGTGAAGTCAAAGTTGTTACGAATTTGACTTGACCTTTACCATGGTCAAAGGCATAAGCAAATTGGTAATGGATTTGACCGTACGTTTGACGTGCGTCAAAGGTAAAGTCAAAAGCGATTCCAGATTTGACTTAAGCTTTGCCAAAGATCAAATGTGCAGCAAATCCAATTTTTCGTCCCGTGAGAAAGACGATGGATCCGTCGGAAGACGAAGGATTATTTATTACACAGAGCTCTACGAACGCAGATATTTCAGCAGAAATCGAAGGTAACGTCGTGTAACGTTTGGACATTTCTGACAGTGCTTTAATTCTTCATCGACTTCTAAAGGCGGCGTTTCCATTTTCTTTTTTTTTAGATAGAGCAAAGATTTAGAACGCCACTTACCGCTTCAGAATGCAAGAAGTTTGACAGAAGGTGGGTATCAGACTCCAGCCGCCGAAAATGGGTGTGGGTTTTGAAAGTATTTGAGGATTGGAAGAAGCAGAGAAATGAAGCGGTTTTGAAACAAGATTATAGTGGCGAGGCGGTAATTCAACAAGATATAGACGAGATGTCGGACAAGATGTTGGACTTTACATT
>NC_090887.1:31161251-31171251 GCF_036669925.1 Montipora capricornis | reverse complement strand
AGCCTAAATCACAGTAGTGCTTATCATTATTTACAAAGTACCGCGCAAGCAATGAATGAAACTGAATTAAACTGTCTTGCCTTCTTGGTTATCAAAGATTATAGTTGAGCCGATAAAATTATCTCGCATTTTCTCAGGATTATTTTTGGTTTGGTCAAGTCCAAGGGGTAATATGACATCAAAACTCCAGTATGTCAACAAAAACATGGGCGTGGCTGACTAGGGTCCTTTAAGGATTTATATGACATCACCCGGGCTTGGGATCGCTAGTATCAACGATATAGAAATGGATCATATTACTTTACGCAAAGCCAAAGTTAGAAAATGTTCTTTACCCTGGAGGAACGGTGAGATTCCTAAGGAAACGAATAAGAGATACATATAAACTCTTGAAAGCTTGGGAGTGGTGCTCGGCACTCTAAATATTGGTATCGAGTCACGATTTTGTGCCGTGCCAATTTTTTGCGTGTGTAAAAGGGGTTTTAGGGACCCCTGCCAGAGATTATAGGGAGGCCGATCCTGCACTGCACTCCAAATTCAGCACCCCTTTAGGAGCCAACCATGTGAAAAATGACGAAGGTGGGGTATTCAGTCTGCATTTTTTTTTTACTTGCAGGTTATTCTATTTTTCCAATGTCGTCTACTTGCAGTTTTTAGTTAATTTTAGTTGTGGTTTTTGATAGGGCGTTTTTTCTACTCTCAACAGGTGTTAGCAGATCTGTACTTGAATGTATTAGAAAAGCCGTAAATTATTGCAACGAATTGGGCATTTCAAACCATCCACTAACCATCTACCTTGGTAGTCTATTTTTATCACATACGTATGTAAACGAGGATGCAATTTTATTTGAAAAGAAACAACAAGAAGAAAAACAACACTTATCATGCAACGATGACGATACAAATACACGGCATGAATGGACCAAAAGAAACCTTTCGTCACGTTGAGTGACATTAATATTTACCAGGTTGGAAAGTCAAAAGGTTAAGTTAACAACATCTTGTATGTGTATGCCTCCAGAAAATGAGTTCGCAATCAAACGGATAACATTATGAACTCAAACTTTGAGTATCTCACTGAAGTGCAAGTGCGTACTGCTTTCATCTAGCTTTCTTTCGATAGTAACCGTTCTTTACGTCAAATTGTATCATTTGTATCTTTGGTACTGCACAATTGATGCTCATTCAGTTTTCGTTTTTTTGTGGTAGTTCACTGCATTACACACTATGTCACTGGTTTGTACTCGTGTGTCCGTGGTGCCAATAGGCTCACAGTGCGTCCATCAATCACAAAAATAAACAGGTCTGTTGGAAGTGTGTTACAGTTCAAACAAAATGAGTCCCAAAATAGGTATGAATTTTTGACGCTAATGAATAATAAAGCAGCTTTCCAAAACGATGGAATTACCTGGTGATATATAACTTCGTCTAGGAGAATAAATTTTCGACGTTGCAGAAACAATGGTCAACCTCAAGAATTAGGCGATTTTGATCTTTTTGTTGAATTCGCACATTTCTTTCCAAACTTTGTAACACTTGAAAGAAAAAAAAAGAAACTAACACAAACAAACAAAAACCCGGTTTCTTGCCATCAAGGTAACTTGATCACGGCTCCCGCTGAATTCTATGTCACTTTCTACTTTGCGATTTACTTGTGCAGCCAAAAGTACAATAGACAAATTGAACGTAGTAAAATTCTCCCAAAATAATCTTCGCTGATTGTAACTTATTATATTCGCGGTTCAATTTTTTTTATTGTTTTCATGTCGCAAAATTTGTTGTTGATGGCAAAATATTTTATTCTGGATCAACACTTCCGAAAAACTCCCTTCTGCTCTTCCTAAAACCTCAATATTTATTTACTCTTGCATCAATATTTGCTTTGCATAAAGAAGGCTAACAAAATCTGTACCTTGTTTAGTTCGCATTTTTTAGCCATGCAGATACTAAAACTTTGCCTTAAGAGCAGAGTGCACGCTTAATCTTGTAGTGAAAAAGAGGTTGTAAGGGAACTTGAGAATGATCAACATGTCAGCCTTGAAGCCAATGTTTCTCGATTCCTTTCTATTTTCTTCAATCTTTCTGGGTTTAGTATTTCCACTTGTCTTCTCAGGGACTATTTACCTTAGACATCTACCATGGCACTATAATGATTTAATAAAACAATATCGAGTACCATTAGGGCTACATATATTACGCAAAGACAACTTGAATATCGTGGTAGACAAAACGCAGCTCACTTGACAATACTGAATAAAGCCCTGTGCTACTGCACTACGCAATGCGTTCTATATTTTTTAACATATGTATACTGATTTGGTTTACAATTCTGTCATATTTTTGCTCTACAACTACCTTTTACAAGCGTGCTCTTAAAATAAAACCGTCCGCCAAGTCGTTCACGCATTTCAGTGAAACTGATACTGTGTGCGTTAAAAAAAAAAGGAAAAAAAGAAAAAAGAAACACTAGTGTATTAAAATTAGGAAAATAATTCTCGATACCTTTCGCATGGGAGTGGAGTACATTTCTTGTACCTAAAATATTAACTTATCGTGTGAATCACGCTGTCATTTGGCAGAAAACTAAACATGTTTACAAATGTAATGCTGAAATCGTGATAGAAAAGTCACTTAGCAGTACTAGTATTAATAGACCCAGTATTAATTCAAATTTGCTTTGTACTCAAATACGATTTTCAGTAACTTTTAATACTTCTAAAGGCTTACTTCGTATTTTTTAAAGTCTGCCAAGCTACAAGCCGAAAATTAGTCAGTTCAACGATTTTATATGAACAATTAGCATCAGTTTGAGTTCAAATTTTGCGTGATTTAGCTCGCTCAGGTTACAAACATTTTTGCTATTTTTTTGCAAACCTTTACGCAGGAAACGAATAATAGCAATATTTGAAGAATATAAAGTATAAAAGTCTAATAATTAGGTACCAGGTACATTTTTATCGCGTTAAGTATCATTCATTTTCGGCCGGCATGTTATGCGTCCTTTGAAGATGTTCTTTAAGGAGCTTAGAAAATCACAATTTTAACATGTCCGTAAAAAGTTACGAGATAGGAATGAAAGAGAATGGTTGTTCTTATTTTAAGTGAAGCTATGATCTTCGCAGTTATGAGCGCAATTTTTGCAATTGCGTAGAGAAGCCTGAAAAATTCAGGACTTCAACGGGATTTGAACCCGTGACCTCGCGATTCCGGTGCGACGCTCTAACCAACTGAGCTATGAAGCCACTGACGTTGGGAGCTGGTCATTTGTGGGTTCTAATGGTCCCGTGAGGAATGAATCAACGATGAAATGGTATATGAAATGAATCATATATGAACTGCGGATATGAAATCAAGTGAGGCTATGATCTTCGCAGTTATGAGCACAATTTTTGCAATTGCGTAGAGAAGCCTGAAAAAAGTCAGGACTTCAACGGGGTTTGAACCCGTGACCAGCGGGTTCAAACCCCGTTGAAGTCCTGAATTTTTCAGGCTTCTCTACGCAATTGCAAAAATTGCACTCATAACTGCGAAGATCATAGCTTCACTTGATTTCATGTCCGCAGTTCATATATGATTCATTTCATATACCATTTCATCATTGTTCTTATTTTGTATTAAGTTTGCTGCCAATTGAATTCATTTTAAGTCTTCACCGTTGCTTGGCCTCGGAGCAAATTTTGGACAATTTGTCAAACAGAAAACCGCACTTTTAACCGCGTTTTCAAATTTTGGCAGATTAAAAAAAAAAAATCGCTGGAACTTGTAAATATGATTTTTGAATCACATAATGCTGAATCACATGATGAATGTAATAATTGTTTGTGTCGACATATTTTCCCAACATTGCTTTTACTATCTATTGGAGTCTAACTCAGACAGCCCTGTAACATAACAGTAGAAGATCTGATCTCGTGTCCATTACAACATGCAAAGGCGCCTTATTTCATAAAATGTCTTGTGACATATTTTGCAGTGCTTTTTACAGCTAAGTCAATTCTGCCAAATGCAGTCTTTTCACAACTCCTTGGCAAAGATAAAAAGTATCCTGTGAATCTCCCTTGTCGTCCTCCTCCACCTCTTCATCATCATCCTCGTAGATTATGATCATCATCAACATTATCAACATCAGATAACTCATGATAGTGCGGTAACACTAGTCTCATCAGCTTCTGGGAAGGCTTTCCAACACAATAGCTTCTGAAAGAGACAAATGATCCTCGCGATTATCTGGAAAATTGAAGCAATTGTCTCATGTTGACAATTCAGGTCGCTCCAACTGCATTCGAGCCCATGACCTGGGCGATGCTAATTTAATGCTCTACCTCTCCGCCAGTATATCGATTTTGATGCTGACTGAGCCGAAAGTAATTAGCGCCGGTGTTGCGTGTTGCACGTTCTTAGGTTTGCAGTTAGTCCAGCCTTGGATCTACGCAAGCAGTTTGACCTAGTGCACTTTACGGAAAGCAGTTGTTGTAGTAGACCATCACCGCCATGTTTTATGACTTCAGCTGGTATGCCATCTAGACCAGGCGCTTTACCAATGTTAGCAGCTTTTACAGCTTTCTTTAGTTCTTCCATGGTAATTGGATCATTCAAATGCACAATTGTCTCTCGAGCAGTTACATGTAGGTGGTCATTTGCATCATTGTCTACGTTGCCTTCTTGATTCAGCAGTTGGTAAAATGCTCTTTCCATCTGTCTGATATTTCTTTCATGTCTGTAAATAGCTGAGTTCAACCTGCATTCTTAACCGGGGCAACAGTGTTCGTTTGGGGCCGTAAACAGCTTTAAGGTAATTCCCTTGAAAATGACGTCCTGTCCAGATTTTTGTCAAACTTGGCAAACTTGATATTTATGCACGGGATATTTTAAAAATGCAGTAAATAGATGGGGTCACCGTGTTTTTTTTTCGCGCTGCATGCCCTTTATTTTAAGTTCTCTTTTTTTTTTTTTGGAATTACACGAGAAGCGTTTGAGACTTAATCAACCGGAACTGAATATTACTGAAAACTCGAGCCCACTTTTTTGTCTGGGACAAACTCTTTCAGTAAAGTGATTTCAAATTGCTCGAGCTTGCAAAAAAATGTAAGCAAATTGGGCCACAATATCATCACCTCACACTTAATGTCTGACTCCACATCCAGTTTTCACTTCATTTATATATAAATACTACAACTTCTACTGTCCAACTTTTTTTTCCTTAAAATATGTTTTCCGTGTACCTATTACAATTGCATAACACCATTAAAAGAGGGGCTCACCGCGCTCGTTCAGGAGAATAGCAAATTCCTTGACAGATTAAGCTCGGTGTCAGTGAAAATCCGCAATTTTATCAATGTGCGCGAGCTTATGCTCGCGCCAATGTTCTATCAAAGGCGCTCCAAACTAGGGGGGTCTGGGGGCATGCTCCACCTGAAAAGTTTGAAATTTAGGGTCTCGGGAATGCCATTTCCGACTATTTTCGAGAGACATTTCAATAAATAAATACGAAGGAAAATGCAGTAGTTTGTTGCTTATTTTACTTATATGTCGAGTTTTCTCTGCTGCAAGCTACAACACAAGCAGAAGGTTTACAGAGGGCAAGACGCCGAAAACTCTGTTATAATATCATCATCATCATCATAGTCATATTTCTCTAAAAAATAACCGGGAACTGGGGAACTGGTGAAAAGACTGACACTGTGACGTGTGGGGGCCTCGAAGGGTAGAGGTTTTTTTTTTTTCTTTGCTTTCGTCCACTACTACGTTTCTTGTCGTTAAGTCCTAGCTAAAAGGGTCCAACATGTTAGTGCAACATCATCCAACATTGTTGAATCCGACATGTTGCACCAGGAGCCCATCTGGAGCGTGCAACTTCCATACAGCGTCTGTGAAACGGCATTTTCACAAGTAGGTTTATTTTTAGACTAGCCCTTCCCGCGAATTAGGTCAAAAAACAAAGACAGTTCCGGTTCGGTGACCCTATGACGTCAGCTTAATTTCTTGTAATTGGTCATCGGGCTCCTGTGGGAGTCTCATTCGCGGGAAATTCAATCTAAAAATAAATCGGTCTGTGAAAACGCCGTTACACGAACACAGTAGAGTTGTAGGCTCCGGGTCATGGGTTCCTGGTTGCACTCGTTTGACCACCATGTTGCAGTTTTTCTTTTTTTTTTCCTTTCATGTTTCCCTATATTTCTTTGAGTCGAAATGGAAAACTGAAAACAGAAAAATTAAATTTGTTTTATCTTTAAGGTCTGTACTTGTCAGTCTGCTCGTTTTCAGTAACCTCCTGTTCTAGGACGCCAGCTAAACCAACAATAAACTGATTAAGTTGACCTGAGCTAGATTTGTGCTTTTTTGCCGAGGGCTCCCCTTCAGCTTCGCCGTTCTCTACGCTAACGTCGTCTTCGACCTCTCTCTCTCCCCAGACTCCTCTCTCTCAAGGAGGCATCGTAAGCTGTTTTAGGTCGTTAACAACAGGCGTTAAACTATTGACAACATGCGTCAGCTGATTAATCTTGTGGGTGAGCTCGTCAACTACCTTCGGTCCCATTGTCAAGTCCTCATTGACGACTGTTGTTGTTGCCCCTCTTTGCGGACCCTTTGTCACTCTTACAACTTAGGCTTCCCTCGCAAACCAGTTAAAGGGGAGCAGGGCTGGAGTAGTGTTGAGAGCACTCGCCTACCACCAATGTGGCCCGGGTTTGATTCACAGACTCAATGCATAGAGATTTGTTTGAATCACTTAATAAGTCGCTCGTAGCTGTTAAGTTAAATCTCAACAGCAACTGATAACTCTTTCAACTCTTCAATGAATTTGTATTTGGACTTTGGCCTTTAACTAAATGTCATTTCACTACATTTTTTTTTTCTTATTTGGGACAACCTAACCTCTTATTTGACCTTGCGTGGCGGCCCTATTTTTGTGATGAATTTAATTAATAAAAACAATAATAAACAAGTTGATTGCTACTGACACAACAGTCGTCACTTTTCAAGTAATGGAAATAGCAAGATATCGAAGGAATTGTAGATTAGCCGGTGCGTTCCAATAATAGTTTTATTTATGTCCGTATTTCTCCCCGGTCTTGATAAATAATGAAAGTTGTGCACTTTCGGAGTGATCTCACTAGTTTGCTGAGACATCGAAATCCGGAAAAAAGATAACTACAAAAATGTTGACGTTATTTGGCCACCCGCGTGGCTATTCATTATGTCATCAACGAAATCTATAAAAACCCCAGTAAATTGAATCCATGTTCAGCATACGTGGAGCCAAAATAGTGCCTACACCCAGGGATTCTGATGTTTCACGATAAAAATTGATAGGGAATTGCGCGAGAAATTACGCGATTTTTCTTTTGATCTTATTTTACCTTAGCCTCCCACGCAAACGTTCTTACGGGTTCGTCACGCAGTCATTCCTCCCCCACGAACGAACGTTCGTGGGGGAGGAATGATTGCGTGACGAACCCGTAAGAACGTTTTCGTTGGAGGCTAATTTTACCTAGTCACATGTAATTATATCTAATTTTATACGTGTATTGAGCGGCTAATACGTCCATCTTAATTTTTATGGGAAATTAAATTATTAAAATGCAGTTGCTCAAGTAGTAAGTATTAGATCAGAAAATGTGGAGGGTGTTTTCTCAGACTCCAGTCATTTCATTTAAAAATAGACCATTTCACATCCTCGTTTCCATTGTGGTTACGTGTCTTTGTATAAAAATCAAATTCGCACTCAGTGGATGAGTTTATCGGAGACAAAAGTTATCATGCCCCTTCCTTTAATTATCTTTCTGGAATCTGCTAAAATGTAGCCGACACCTGACGAGCCGCAACCAGGATACTTTCTCGAGTAAGGAAGAGAGAGGACCCTGGAAACGAGTTTGACCATTTTACAGTTGTGTGCCAAGTAACCTGATCTTTGAATGAAAGTGAGGCTGGAGTTGACCTTGTTTTGATAAAAACTTCACTGCTCTTCTTATGCTCATTAGTACAAACTAGCATGAGAACAACAGGAGACAGTGTGAGGACAGGCAATAATTTTCTTAGTCTTTAAACGATTTTTAAGGCTTCTCTCCCCCTTGCACCTGCTTCCTGTAAAAATAGATATATTTACCGGCCAAGGGCCAAGGACGGTCCAGAAAAGAAAAAAAAGGTGCCCTGAGGGCCGTAGTCGAGACCTCGGACACAATTTTTTTTCTCACATACATTTTTCTAAAGGGTTTGAATTGGGTACAACATTGAGTTAGCCATCTTGGTTTGTTGTTTAAATTCCCGCAAAACTAGGTTTAGAAATAGACACCTTTCTATCGTTGATGGGGAGTAGGCCAATTTGGATAAATCTTACTCTTGGGCGTTGGATTCTTGTTAAGACCGTGATCGGCAAGTACTCGGAATGAGCCTTTATAAAACCTAAATCGGAATGAATATCACTGTTCTCGTTTAATTCGAATTTCTGAAAATAATTTGAAAGGTAGAATTAAGATGAATTAGTTCTACGGTAACGTAGGTTTGAAGAAATTTTTTTTTTACTTTTATTTCTAGATATCTCCATGGCAATAGAATAACTCAACTCCCAGAAACGATGTTCTCAGGACTCGCAAGTCTACTTGAGCTGTAAGTTTATAGCTCCACATAAACTGTGACTAAATTATATAGCTATGCTCCTGGTCACTCCACAGGGTTTGTTTGGGATACTTTATAAGTGACTCACATCTGTTTAAATGAAATCTCAAATCTCAATAGTAATTGCTGACTCTTTGAAGAATGAATTCGTAATTTGTAGGTTCGAGTAATGATTTTATATTTGTCTCAAACAGTTCTTTTCCGAATTTTAGACCTCTCAGATTATCGAGAATGTCAACTGATTTCGAATGCTAGGTGAGAACTCTTCACACGATTTTTTTTTTTTCTTTTTTTTGATGAAACGTTCGGGGGAATTTTCTTAATCAATGCTCGAGAATAACTTTATTTCTATAAACTGCATTTGGTTATGAAAAAACTTCATTTTTCTGTGAGAAAAGTTTACCATATCCGGAGTGTTCTTGATTTCATATTATTATCATTATCATTATGATCATCATCATCATCATAATTATAATAATTATTATTATTATTATTATTATTATTATTATTATTATTATTATTATCGTCATTATTATTTTTCCTTTTGTTGTCTTCAAAACTAGCAAACTGTCCTGTATTTTCTTTTTGATTTGAGGTTCCACCTACTTTTACTTAGTTTTGCAGAAGGTTTCTTATACATTACATTCTATGCTTTCATGTTATTGACCAACTAAAGCGTGAGGTCAAGATGGCTGGATATCCGCCAAGTTCTTTTTTGCGTGTTCATAGACCGAGAACGACGCCAATATCCAGCCATCTTGACTGGACAAGCTTGGTCAGTAAAGGATTAAATGGGATAAAACACCAAAAAATGATCTTTGATCTTGCGGAACCAAGCGAGAAATTCCGAGCTGGCACGATAGCTCATCTTGCCCGCCAATCACATCACAGGATTTGGTTCATCTTGCCCGCTCACGGAGCGAGTCATATAATACATCTTCATAACAATAAAATAACTCAACTCCCTGAAAAGATGTTCTCATGACTGACATGCCTTCACGATCTGTAAGTTTATTGCTCCAAATAAACTGTCAAAAAGATACAAAGAGATGCACCTGGTCGCTGCTTAGAGATTTGTATGAGTCACTTAATAATTCGCTCATAGCTGTTTAAATTAAATCTCAACAGTAACTGATAACTCTTACAACTCTTCATTGAATTTGTATTTGGACTTTGGCCTTCAATTAAATATCATTCCACTACATTTTTATTATTATTATTTTTTTATTTTTATTTTGGTACAACTTAACCTCTTATTTGACCTTGGGTGGCATCTCTATTTTCGTAATGAAGAAGGACACTTAATTTTATTATAACAACAATAATAAACAAGTTGATCGGTACTGACACCATCAGTCGTCACTTTTCAAGTATTGGAAATGGAAAT
>NC_090887.1:31143751-31153751 GCF_036669925.1 Montipora capricornis | reverse complement strand
GACTTCAATTTTTATTTTATTTATTTATTTTGCAACCGACGCGAACGGATATCCCCAGGCACAGAGGACTTACATATGTTGTTTTGTTTTTTTTTGAGTTTGTTTTAGATAAATAGACATTCTCGCGCCAATTCCTACTGGGCTTAGTAGGTGACTTCAGTGGAGACAATTATTTAATCATCGTTCCCCTCCCTTCAATTATCTCTCTGACCCTAAGCCTGGCAGGCGATTCGGAGAGAATTACTTGGTAGATGTGTCAAAGATATTCTTAAATTTTCTGGCATCGATATATTGTGTAAGCCCCACAGTACTAGAGTTGCTCTAGTATCCGCAGCCAGAAATGCCTCAGTTTCAGTAGATGAAATATTGAAAACAGCAAGTTGGTCTTCAGAATCCACTGTTTCTAGGATTTATTAGAAACCTGTACTTTAGAAGTCACAATTTGCGCCTAGTGTGCAATTCACAACTGAAAATGCAGTAAAGTGTAATTTGGCTCAAAGGAAAACAAAATTGTGGGTAAAACCAGATGTATGGTTTTTTTTAATTATATTGCACGTGGCTTGCTTCGAAAGCTTATGGGATCTCCAGGCATGATAACGAGGTCCCTTTTTGGTCTCTTATTCTTAGGTGTTCAAGGCTTCTTACCTTACACAATAACGCGATTACGTGAAATTGGCTTGAAATCGCGTACGATCGCGTAATTTGCTTATTCCTGCGTAATCCCACTTTTGCACTTTATTTGAAAACTGTCAGCGGTATTTTTTTTCCTGAAAAAACTCTTTGAAAACCATTCAAAGCACTCCATTTGTATGGAGGTGATTTATCAAAGCTGAAACTATTATTGACCATGCTGCTAAATAACATTGGTTTCTGCGTTCTAACGGAAACATGGCTGACAAACCTGGATTCGGTTTGTATCACAAGTCTTTCTTCTCGTGGTTATCTATTCAAGAGCTTTCCGCGGCAATCAGATCGACCTGGCGGTGGCACCGGCATTTTGTTTCATGACTCTTTTGTTGCTTTGTTTGTGGCTGGAAAAGAACATGATTCTTTTGAATTCTCTGACTGGATTCTCAAAGCCTCTAATCGCTGAATCCGAAGTATAGCTCTCTATCGCCCTCCCAGCACTTCTATACTTCGGTATTTTTGGATGAGTTTTCCACCTACCTTGAAAATGTTATTATGTGTCCTGAACCGCTGATGATAGCAGGGGACTTCAATTTCCATTTGGACTTAATGCATAGTAATAATTCAAGAAGATTCAAAGAGTTACTGGAGACTTTTGGTCTCTCTCAATATGTAACGGTGACCAGTAGGCACGCGATCGTGAACCACTACTCAAGAAATCAGGCCTTGAGTTAACTTCTAAAAAAATCCTTCCGGTTAGCAATCTGCCTTTCATCTCTAAGGTTGTTCGAAAGGCAGTTCTTACTCAACTGCTTTCACATTGCGAATGCAATGCTCCTTTACGTAAATTCCAGTCAGGCTTTCGAAAATTCCACGCAACTGAAACTGCCTTGCTTAAGGTTCAAAGCGATATTCTCATGGCTATGGACAATCACGAAATCACGCTTTTAGTGCTACTCGATTTAAGGACGTTCTCGCCAAAATCTACCTTTATCTCTCTTTGAGAGCTACATCATATCATAGATCTCGTCTAGAGTTAGATCATATCTCGTTGAGAGAGGTTACAATCCATCGGAAGTCAGTAAGCAAATTGAAAACGCCAAAGCTCTACCCAGGGAAGACTTACTTGGCTGAAAACCGAAAGACAAAAAAATCGTTTTTCCTCTTGTGGTCGACTATAACCCTCATTTACCAGTATCTTATATACTGAATCGCCATAGCGTTCCCAGATTTTCCCAAAGGGGTCAATTATTCCCTCTTGCAGAAGACCCAAAAACATAAAATAGATCTTAGCAGGGCCTAAAAGATCCATTTACAGCAATAATAATTATAACACTCCCGCGGGATGTTTTAAATGTAGGAACAAATGCGATCTATGTAAGAATGATCTGGTAGAGAATAAGATCTTTCACAGCGGATGCACAGGTCGTTTTTACTCTATAAGACAAGAATTAAAATGTAGGTCGAAGAATGTCATCTATTTAGTCATCTGTAAAAGATGCAAGGTTCAATACGTAGACTCAACGTGGAACAAATTCAAGGTCAAATTTCGGATACTTAAATCGGCCATGTTGACCAACAAAGCCACGTGGTGAATTGGCCGTCCATTTTAACAAAAAAAGAACAACATACGTATGACTTTGAATTCATTGTCATTGAGAAATTTGATAACGATACCGTTAATAATATGGATAAGGTTTTACTCACAACAGAGGCTTTTTGGTGCTCGCAGTTATGCACCCTCCAAGCTAACGGCTTGAACAAAAGATCCGAATTTAATTCAAAATATAGAAGAAGGTTAATTAACGGTTGGCATTTTACATATTCATCGGAGTAATTGTGTAACCAGTTGGCCTTCTCTTCAGCGGCGCTCAAAGGCCCTTGTTCATGATTTTGTTAATTTAGCAAAAGTCAGGATTCTCATAAGCCCCATTTAGGCATTTTATTTCAATTATCTATATTTTTTCAGAGGCCCTGGGCGGGGATTTTGTTGTTTTTTGCACCAGCATTATTCCAGAGGCTTCTCTTGGGATTCTGTTTGGGCTCTCTGTAGGGTTACCTGACTGCATGATCTACATACGTCCTTTTGTTTAGCCTTAATTTTGGTTTCGGGAAATAAGGCTTACTTCGGAATAGAGTTAGCTCTTTCTTTTCTCCTTCTTTTTTTCTTCAGTTTTTATTTCACGCATTGTTTACTTATTGAGTATTTTTGTAACTTAGATTTGTATCAAATTTTATTTGTACATATTACGTAATACGATTATGTGAAGACACTGCGTTGTCTAACACTTTTTTTCTTACACCTTTTGTCTTATATTTTTGTGTAAATAACACAGGATTAATCTTAGTTTTTACCAGGTAATCTCTCTCTCTCTCTCTCTCTCTCTCTCTCTCTCTCTCTCTCTCTCTCTCTCTCTCTCTCTCTCTCTCTCTCTCTCTCTCTTTCATGATGACTTGGAAATAAATGTGCCATTCTTTTGCCAGCCTGGATTTTTTTTTTCCCGGCGTTTTTGTTGCCATGTCATTTTAATCAATACTTGAAAAATATTTTTCAAAGTCAAGTGGACTACTGCACGACTGATAAAACAACGCGAATATCAGTCATGCTGTAGCCAACTTGACTTTCATTAATATTTCATAATCAATTTTGACTGATCACGGTCTTCTCTGATCCAAAGCTGTGCAAGACTTAATCGTCCGCGGTTTTTGCAAAGGTTTTAAAACTTCAACTTCAATAATGCTTGAAGTAATGCGTGACATATTTCAGTCGGGGTACCTGCGCAGTAACGTCGCGCACAAACATGTACAATTACCGCGAATGTCCTTAAGTGCCGCTTTCAACACAATAGACCATCAGATTCTCCTTAATGTCCTTGAAAATGATTTTGGAATTACTGCTTCAGCCTTGGACTGGTTCGCATCTTATTTGTCCGATCGAAAGCAACGAGTTCTCATCAAAGATCAATCTTCTGGTGATTTTCAATTGAACAGTGGTGACCCACAAGCAACTGTTTGGGTCCCGTTTTGTTCACTTTTTCATGTTTCTGGCTCTATCGCATAATTTCTAACCGTCTTCTCTCTGTTCATAAACATGCCGATGACACGCATCTCTATCTCTCGTTCAGGCCAGATAGTGGTTTTTCACAATACCGTGCCCTAGCCGCTATTGAGTCCTGCGTTTCTGATGTCCATGCGTGGCTACTTCCTTTAATCGCCTGCGAATAAACGACTCGAAAACCGAATTTTTAATTGTTGATTCGCGCCAACAATTGTCAAGAATGTATTAGATATATTTTTGTTCTTTGGAACTCATTTTCAATTCAATGTCCCATTTTTAGTGTAAACTATGTTTTTGAGAGATTGAAAAGGATTATGAGCGCTATTTAGTCCAAAGCAAGAAGACGGCAACCCTTTGATTTGAGCGCAGTATTGAAGTATATTTGCAGGCTGTGTTATTGTATTGCTTATACGGACGGATTCACTCACTTGCCATATGCATTGGTTTCAAACTGATTTATTCATCTAATGGAATATTTGTTCAAAATTTGAAAATAGTTACATTTTAATTCTTGATACGGATTCAGTGTAAGCAATGAAAGTTTGTCCAAGCTCGGAGTTAATTGAGCGTCCCCTATACTTTTTACGCGAAGCGTGATGGGGCGATTTATTTTCTCGTGAATTCGTGATTTAATTGTTGTTGTTTTTTTTATTTGTGATTCGTATTAAAGATGGTAAGATCTTTTCATGTCCACGTGGACCAATTTCTTTTAATTAAACGTAACCCGAGAATAAATAGGTGATTCATAAACCACTGCGTTTTGCGTGATGAATGTCCGGCCATTTTATTGTTTTGAAAATGTACGCATTGTTTTTGAACGGCTTTTTCTTTAAATGATGCAGTGTAAATTGTAAAATATGTATAGTTTTCATGCCTGACAAATCTTTGTCCTGTTCCGAAGCAGGGCGACGGCGGCTTTAAAGTTTGGTAAGGCTTGACAACATTTGGTGGGAAAAAAATCACCGTGCGCACTTGTATAACGGAAATGATGACAGATTTCCTCGGAAAATAAACAAAAATCTGCCCAGTGCGTGCGTGACCTTAGAGAGAGGTGAATAGTTCTTCCTTTTTATATGAAGTGTATGAACTAACTATTGTTCGTTAATTAGAGAAGTAATAGTTGGAATATTGACCACAGACGGTACATACATGAATACAACGGACTAACCGTGCGGCAAAAACAACTTATACCACAAATAATAATACGTCGTGGTGAATTTATCGACAGTCCATTCTAACTCAGGAGACCAACAATTGAATTTTCAGTAGAAAACAGTCTTCTACAGCGATCGAAGGCGAACGGAGGCGTGCAAGCACGCAAATCTTAGATTATTTTTCTTACTCTAGAAAAGAATAGAAGTAGTAAAGGGTCGCATTAGTTAGAAATCGAAATGTGACTTTATCAGAAGACAGACGGCTAAAAGTTCAACTCGGAATAGGCCATTTCCGAGTTCATATCCGCCTCCTCTTTAAAGCGAGTCTAAGTGCAAAGTTTTTGTGATGGTAATTAGTTCTACTTTACATATGAATGACAACTAATTTTATAAGAAGAACCTCGCACTTAAACTCGCTTTAAAGAGGAGGCAGACATGAATTCGGAAATGGCCGTATTAAGGGTCTTTGTGCATGTACCGGAAATCATCGTGTTAGTTGGGATTAGTCTTCATTTAGCTGGCGGTATTGTTGGGGCGGAGAATGCGGTGGGACGCTGTGAAAATACCCCATAGTACCACTCTCCATTCTCTGCGCGGAATTTGCCACTTGCACCAACAATAGGAAGCTGTAGCAACGAGGACGGAACGTCGTCGCAAAGTATAAATTTGCGTTTATCACTTCGTGACTATTCCACGCTTTGTAACATGACAATGCCGTCACCGTCCCTCAAGAAGGGAACCGATACGAGTCACGCTCAATTTAGAAGAGAAAATGAAAATTTATCTCCAGGTGGTGACGTCCTCCATAAAACCTCAAACTTGGCTATTTAACGTTGTTGTCTTGCAGAAATGGACAAAAGTGAAAAACGCACGTGCAGGGCGTGCAAAGCTACTGTTTTTGCCCACTAAATATGCAAATTTGTGACGTTCTCGTTGCCGTCGCCGTTGTCGTTGCTAAAGCTCCCTAATATCACCAGCTAGGCAGCCTTATCTTCATTTGGAGTTTTGTTTTCTGTTTTTGTTTCTTTTGTTTTACCAAATTTCTGCTCCAGCACCTGCAGAAGCTGCCGGGATTAAGCCTAACTTTTGCCGTGTTGAATCAAGACAACTATCAATGTCCAGGCAGACAGGTCCAGAGATTCCAACCCTCCCGATTTCATGAGTTGAGTTGCCCGCTTTCCCAATTCCCAGATTCTCCCGATTTGTCATGAAATTCCGAAAGCAAGGAAAAAGGGCTTATCTTAAGAGTTTTTTTTGCGATCTGAGTGTAAAACGTTCAATGCGTATCCTCAGGAGTATCCTATAATGTCTCGGCTAGTCTCTCCATTGAACACCCTCCAATAGAATGTCACAAAAATGGTGTTAAACGCAGGAAATGCCACTTGAGAGAAACTAAATCTGCAAAATTTCGTGGAGGAGGGGAATGCCTCCAGACTTCGGCGCTAAAAAATACTCCCTATTTTCCTCCAAAACTCAAAAGGGGTTGGAATCTCTGCAGGTCAGACAATCTGGAGAATCAAATTCAGTTCCTGGCTGAACTACATTTTCACTTGGTTCCTTCGTTGTTTTTATTACTATAAAAATATATTCTTATTCAACATGAAATGAGACTAGTGCCTGAAAACCCAAGGACCACAAAACGTATTATCCAGGGAATGGGGGCCAATAAGATCGCAAATGGTATAGTAACAGCATCACAAGCAGCCCATGGAGTCCAACAGATCAAAACCAGGTTTCATCATTTAAATAAAGTTCACCCTCAGCCCCAGGCTCATTCAACCAGAAGTTCTCATGATAATAAAAAGCTCATGTTCAAGGACTTAAGGAAGTCATGCCCCTTCCAAGTACGGGCAAATCGCAGCCATGAAGGTTTCCAAAATATTGAAATCTCGCAACTGATAGGTTTAGACACGGAAAAATTCTTCTCCTGGCTTCAGAATTACAAGAAGCAAATTTTAATGGGGTAGACTGAGAAACATGATTTTCACTTTCTTTAAAGTGGTACTATGATCAAATTTTTTCCCCTTGATTTTTTGAGTGTATCACATAGAATTCCATGAAAGAACAAAAGCGCCACTTGCCGTTTGCAAATATCTTCATTAGTTCCGGAGATATTTAAGTTTGAAAAATGGGTAAAATATGCAAATGAGATGACTGATAACGTCATACAATCAACCCAATATTATATTGAGTATATAAATAGAGCTATCTTGGCCAATTTGCAGCGCAGACCACTGAAACTTGGTAGTCTAATGGTTCTACAGGAAACACATCTATGGCTATAAAAAATTCTGTTCCCATGGCAACTCACTCTTTTCCAGTCCCCACCCACTTGATTTCAATATGTTAGTGATTTTTAGCTTGAAAAATGTTAAAACAAGGCCACAAACTCGAGCTAACATATTTATATGCTTGCTGGATCATGCCTATGAAGTGCTGTTAGCAAATATCAAAATGTAACGCCAAAGGTGGCCAGAAAAGCTTTTAATATGGGGGAGGTCTGGAACCCAGTATGATGCCATGGTAACAGAACTGTTAAGCTCATATGGAGAACATTTAGTAGAATCTTACTGCAAAAAATCAAATATTTCTGATACAAATTGGCTGAGATATCTCTTTTTATCATATTTAAACAAAATTTGGTTAAGTGTATGACATCATCACTTGGCTAATTTGCATATTTTAAAAACTCGAACATCTCTGGAACAAAAAGAGATATTTGAAAAAAGTAAACAGCGTTTTTCTTCTCATGCAGACTACTTGTTTATGTTTCAAAATGGCTTAGATAGGAAAGACGCGATTTTCGTCATAGTACCACTTTAAATCTTTGACCAGAACATACATTGTATACAATCTTAACTTAATCCAGAACTGTTCTTGAGGTTAGCTCAAAACAGTTTCCAGCTGTTACATTTTGATGGGTTATTTTAACCACTCTTTATCAGTGACTTGACGCTACAATCATGGTATCAAAAAACTACCTAATCATTGGTGAACACGTTGTTATCATTCGTGTGACACGATAGGTTATCATAGCAATTAATAGTATGACCAACTAAAAACACCCTTAATTACAGCTCTAGGGGCTTACAATTCTAAAACGGCAAGGTGAAGCCTTTTTATATCATAGAATGATAAGAAACAACTTTTGGCAAAGTTTAAAAAAATGTGCAAGGATGAACATTGAAAAATCCGAGAGGATAGGGGGTGTTAACAGCCAAGTTTAAAGGGTAAAGTATGAAGCTAAACTGGAAATTCCAGGGCAGGAGGGATACAAACCAAATAACAATCCATTGCAGTCGATATATTTTTTGGAACCACACATTTTTGTCACAGAAATCATTTATTACTTGAATGGAGAGCCTTTAATGTTGTTTAATACACCAGTAGACAGCCTTGGAGTTTATTCCTTTTCCATCTTATTCTTAAATCACGGCCGTAGGTAGAAAAAAATTCTGACTGAGAAAATATTTTAGCACAAACTTGAGAAACTGTCTCATCACCTTTTCTATAATTACCTTGAATTTTTTCCAAAATACTTGGTTACCGGTAAGCATAATATTTTCAAATTTCCTCTTCATGTCTTGAGATGTGATTAAACACTGCTTGAGTGTTTGTCATAATTTTTAAATGACAAAAACGTAGAAGTGGTTGATTGACACACAATTTGCTTGTGGCAATTTGTTGCTGCATGTTGCTGGTTGATAATGTTATTCATTGATCCCCACAGATCTTAATATGTCTTTAAATTAGACTTGAATATCTGGGACGGTTTTATTTTGTCAGAAACTGGACTCTAACCTCTCCATTGAAAACAGGTTTTGATTTAACAAGTCAGTTTCCATTGTCATTTGGCAACTTGTGACTTAGACCTGGAAATAAAACAAAACATGTTTGAGAAAAACGCTAAATTATATGATTAGTCATTAAGGCAAAAGGTCATTAAATTAATGTACCTGTGCACTATTAATTTTGGAACTGATCTTTGGAACATGACTTCAGTGACTTCAGAAGAAGTAGTGTTTCATGGATGGCACGGAATCCTTCTTGCCTTGCCCAACAGGTCAACATTTCCATCACTAAGCTCCCCATAAAGGGGTCTAGTGAATTGTTTTGGCTATGCGCTATGACCTCATACTTGTTAGACTTGCATGTGAGTAGCCATGACACAGTCCCCCCAAGGAAATTAGGCCTCGCCCTCACTTTGGATTTGGCGGCAAAGTTTGACCTTGTTTTCAAAACTCCAGCTATATATCTCACATAAATGCAAAACATTATTAAAGAACGGGCATGTTTTTCTTGCCATAAATACCTGATGTATGCTCCCAATTTTTTTTTTGAGGCACTAAGTTTATTTGTTAAACCATTGTGCTTGGATTTCCTGAAATCAATTATCTCACATAAATCCAAGAAATTATTACACAATGCCCATCTTTCTCTTGCCTATGCTGCCAAATTTTACTTCCAAACACTGAGTTTATTTGTCAAACCAAAGTGCTGGCATTTCCTCAAATCAATTCTCTCACACAAATGCAAAACATTACTTAACAATGGGCATGTTTTTCTTGCCTATATACATACATGTATGCTCCCAATTCTTTTTCGAGACACTGAGTTTCAACCTCTTTCAGACTGATAATTAACTATTAATGGAAACTTTAATCTTAATGTACATGTATATATGAATACATTTATAAATAAACAGTAACAATCTGGAGACCCACGTTCAATTCCTGGCTGAACTACAGTCATTTTCACTTGTTTCCTTCATTGTTTTTATTACTCTAAAAATATAATTATTCTTAATGTGCTGATTTTTCAGTTGGGGTGGTGGATGCCCTTCATGCCCATTGTTGCAAATGAATTATTTTTGGGGTAAATACTTTAGAAAATTCAAATTACAGAAGTACTGTAAGAAATCAGATCATTTTTATTTCAACTTCAATTTTTAAATTCTAAGAGGGAATATCGCTAAGGCTTGAGCAAAATTGGAAATGGTCATGCATACAAAACCTTCCTTTATATTTTGTGTGTAGTTAGTCCTTGGGATGAAACTACTCACAGTGGCATTTGTTTGATTTCTAGAATCAGGATGGGGATGGGGATGGAAGTTTAGGCCTCAAAAAGCATTTTTGGCAACATTTTGCTCCTTAAAAATTGG
>NC_090887.1:31121251-31123751 GCF_036669925.1 Montipora capricornis | reverse complement strand
AAGTTGTTCTTTTGCTGACGACGGCAAAGAAATGGACACAAGTGAAAAACGCACGTGCAGGGCGTGCAAAGCTATTTTTTTGGCTCATTAAATATGCAAATTTTTGACGTTCTTGTAGCTGTCGCCGTTGTCATTGCTTAAGCTCCCTAATGTTCTAGAACAAAAGCTTTTTGTGTCGGAACAATAGGTCAACCATGATACGTCACAATTACGGCGGCGCCCAGGAAAAATTCCTTTTTTTTTAAATTGAAAACAAACTGCTTTGATTGGGAAAAAAAAAAAGTTGAATATTTTTAATTGTTAACATTATGTTTTGTGGTTTAAGGTTATTTTGTTGTTTTAGTGGAGGCTCCTTTAAGGTGGGGGTACAAGTGAATTTAAAGGGCATTTTAAGAGGTTTAAAGAAGGGACAAAAGAAAGAAAATTATTTTTGGAACACCATCAGACAGTTGAACCCAACCCAAGAGCACACCAGCTTGGTAGGGGATTCTTGGGTGTCCATATATCAATTTTCAAACTACATCAAATCTTAACTATTTCTTATTTCTCCAAATTTTACTACTATTTTGAGAAAAACTATCCCCTCCAAAATTTAAAAATTTACAAAACACCCCAAAACATTGATTTGTGTTTTGAGCATTGGTTTTTGTATTGCTTGAAACGCGAAGGAGATATTTCCATTAAACCGATTTAAGAGGCTTTCATGTGTACCCCCGCCTTAAGAGCAGGCAGGAAGAAAATTTAAGTTCTCCCCAGGCACTCCTCGCGCTGCGAGCAACAAGAACCGGTCAGCGGAAACGCACGCAAATGTAAACAGAAGGTGAGCATGAAATCATTGAACTTCGCAGCTTTCGTACTGCATGTTAATTAGCTTGCGAGCAATTTTATAGCTAGGCATTTCATAATTAAGCATCCCAAAGTTTAAGAGAGCCTTACTGAGCATTCTCTACAACACGACAAGGCAACCGGTACGAACTGAATTGCCAAAAGATATTACCTGAATCCCCAGCTAAAATAACAAGATGCAAGATATTCTATAGGAGATGTTCTAACGTTCTTGGGTGAAATCGCCGTATTAATATTATTTGAAAGAAAGACAATCGCGAATAAAAAGTACGAAATATCAAAATTTTGTCTTGGTATACATTTGAAATATATTGGCCTGCAAAAACTTATGGAGTGGCCGCGGAGTTTTTAGCATCAAACGATTCGCAAAGTATATAATATTCACATCCACTTTTAATTTTGATAGAAATCCGAACACCAGGAAGAGAAAAGTTTGTTAGAACATGATTTATTTTCAGCTTTTTGAAAAAACGTCTCTTGAAACCCCTTGTAAATATATTTTCATATGGTTGATATCTTTTTTGTGCACTGCGGTCCCTTGGGAAACTGTATTGCAAGGTCGTTAGCTCCTATTTACACGTTGGAGTTTCTATTGTTTACGCAAGGGTTTTTAAGGTTGGTTGTTCGCGCCACTTTCCATTCACGCTAGCGACCCAGAACTTCGGTCTTTTCTTGTAGAGATTTACTATGGAGAACAGCGACAGTTGCTCCTCGTATGCGTGCCACTCGCCTTCCCACCCTCCCACCCTATTTATTTCTCCTTAATTTTCTGATACTGCTTTGTCTCCGTTTCAGGCCGTAGAGAGTCTAACTTTGATCAGAGCAAGTGCTTCCGGATCCAATAATGCCAGCATGGCCGACGTGCCTGGATTTACCTACAAATGCCACACCGGATAAAATCCAGGACAGTGAGTCCTCTTCTGAAGGTTACGAAGACTTAGATCAGGTACTGCGGGATAATGACGCGTGCGAATTTGACGATAGTAGCAAGTTTGAGGTACAGGTTAAACGAAATTTGCGTAAGAATTTGCACTTCTGGAGGGGCATCGGTGCATCTCCTTTCATTTTGAGCGTCATAGAAGAGGGTTATAAGTTACCTTTCTTTGCTTTTCCGAAACCCGCAGCTTTTAAGAACAATAGATCAGCGCTAGAGCATGCAGAATTTGTTGAGAGTGCGTTAAAAGTGCCTTTTCAGTCTGGCCGCGTTATTCGGTGTGCCGTACCCCCGTATGTCGTCAACCCTCTTTCTGTATCTGTGCAGGCCAACGGTAAAAAGGGGCTAACTTTGGACTTGAGATACGTGAACAGGCATTTGCAGAAAAAACGTATAAAATACGAGGATTGGAAAGTGGCCATTTCATATTTTGAGTCGGGGTTTACATGTTCACATTCGATCTTAAGAGCGGTTATCATCATAAAGAGGTTGCAACCGATCACCAGTGTTACCTAGGTTTTTTCGTGGGTTGACCCCGTTTCTAGGAGACCGCAATTCTACCGATTTACGGTCTTGCCCTTTGGGCTTTACTCCGCGCCGCATATTTTCACTAAAGTTCTGAAACCAGTTGAGAATCACTGGAGGTTAAACCGGGCACGCATTGCTCTTTTCTTGGATGATGGTTGGGGTATAGCCAGTACGCGTGACGCATGCGCTTCC
>NC_090887.1:31108751-31118751 GCF_036669925.1 Montipora capricornis | reverse complement strand
GAGGCGATCCAAAAGTCTATAGTCTGCATAGTTTACGATCGGGTGGCCATGGGATTATTTCAGTCGTGATAAACGACGATTCCAAAGTTGTTTCCCAGAGATTATTGAAATTGCACGGCCGATGGAAAACTGATGTGGCAAAAGATATGTATGTTAAAGAGGCCGACTTTAGCCGTTAAAGTGTGTCGCTTAGCCCAGGTTTGTAATGTTAAGTTCCGCTTGTTGAAATTGAGTACTTCTTGTATACTATGTCCATTAAAAGTTGTGTTTTGGGTTCGCTTGCGATCCTCCCATACCTGTGGTTCAGTTTGTTTTATGGATCTATAAGATGAAAATGATTTACGTTCGTTTGAACGTAGTGAATTAGAACGTAAATGATAAGAATAAGGCTTAGGGGTCCCCAGGGGTATTGGGTTGGGGGGGGGGGGAGGGGGCAGCATTGAAGGTGAAAAAAAAAAAAAAACATATTTCTTGAGAGGAAGGGTGAAAGTTTCCTATGATAAAAGTAGGTTTTTATCTGTTGACCTGCTCTTTGAAATATTTTGCCAACAAAACTCCAATCTTTACGGTGCAAAATGTCCCCAAAAATGCTTTTTGAGGCCTAACCTTCCCTCCCCCTCCTGATTCTTAGCTCAGATTTTTGCTAGAAATCAAACAAATGCCACTGTGATTAGTTTCATCCCAAGGACTAACTACACACGAAATATGAAGGAAGGTTTTCTTTGACCATTTGCAATTTTGCTCAAGCCTGAGAGACATTCGCTCTTAGTTGTTTGACCTGGAAGAAAAGTTTTCAAGGTTATTAAAAATGACTTTTGTGTAAGTGCATCTTAGTTGTAGCAAGCTAACTACAGAACTGATTTTCTTTGCACCAAGTTGTTGCATGAATTTTTAAGTCTTGATTTGTGATTGAGTTTTACCAATGTGCGAGCCAGCGAGCCATGCGAGCCAAGGGGCGAGCCATACGAGTCATGGCTGCGAGCCATGCGAGCCAAAAAGCGAGCCATGCGAGCCAAGACGCGACCCATGCGAGCCAAAAAGCGAGCCATGCGAGTCATGACTGCGAGTCAGCATGCGAGTCACACAGTTATTGAAAGCCAACCGTTCTAAAATGGGTGCAGTTATGAAAGCAATTCCTCACGGGACCATTTACCATTAGAACCCACTAATGACCACCTCCCAACGTCAGTGGCTTCATAGCGCAGTTGGTTAGAGCGTCGCACCGGAATCGCGAGGTCACGGGTTTCAGGCTTCTCTACTCAATTGCAAAAATTGCTTTCATAACTGCGAAGATCATAGCTTCACTTGATTTCATATACGCAGTTCATATATGATTCATTTCATATACTATTTCATCATTGATTCATTTCTCACGGGACCATTAGAACCCACAAATGACCAACTGCCAACGTCAGTGGCTTCATAGCTCAGTTGGTTAGAGCGTCGCACCGGAATCGTGAGGTCACGGGTTCCAACCCCGTCGAAGTCCTGAAATTTTCAGGCTTCTCTGCGCAATTGCAAAAATTGCTTTCATAACTGCGAAGATCATAGCTTCACTTGATATTTCTATCTGTGAACTAATTTGAAAAAAAGGATTTTTTCTAGTCTCATGTGAAATTGCTTATCTACAGATTTTTTTTTAACTTAAAGTTGTGTCTTATCATTCTGTAATATAAAAAGACTTCACTGTGCTTTTTTTGAATTATAAGCCCCTAGGCTGCAATTTAGGGTCTTTTTAGAAGGTCATACTGTTGCTATGGTAACCTGTTGTGTCACACAAATGATAACAACGTGTTCACCAATGATTAGCATCAAGTCACTGATAAGGAGTAGTTATAATAACCCATGTCTAAAATTATCAGTGGCCGGATATCAAGATTTTGGAAACTTTCATGGCTGCGGTTTGCCCATACTAGGAAGGAGCATGACTTCCTCAAGTCCTTGAAACATGAGCTTTTTATTATCATGAAAACGTCTGGTTGAATGAGCCTGAGACTGAGGGTGAACTTCATTTGAATGATCAAACCTAGTTTTGATCTGTTGGACCCCATGGGCTGCTTTTGATGCTGTTTAATACATAATAGCATTTGCAACCTTGTTGGCCCCCATTCCTTAGACAACACTTTTTGTGGCGCAGTTACAAATCTCTTGCACTTTGTCGCCCTCAACGTTGGAAGAAGCATGCTGAGGTCATTATGCCAGTAATAAATGAAGTGTATGAGGAATACTGAACAATTGTTTTTGTTCTCAAGTGGTTGTACACAATTACTGTTCACCTATAATGATATGCAAGACACTTATAAACACTACATTTTGTAACAACCATTTCAATTTTTATAATTGCTTTATCATCCAATTTGAATTGGCTGCCGCAAAATATAGTGTTCGTCAGTGAATAATGATTTTGTAGAACAGACGTGATTGTTCAATGTTCCTCTCACATGCATTTTTATATAATTTGTGGGGGTCATAAAAACATCCAAACCCATATCAAGGATGGTCATTGAAAATTGCGAGAGGGCAGGGGGACTGTTAATAGCCAAATGTTTAAAAGGAAATTATGAAGCTAAACTGGAAACTAAAGGTGGGGAGGGAAACAAACCAAATAACAATCCTTGGTGGAAGTATTGACTTTTTTTCTAACCACACTTTTTTGTCGTCACAAATCATTTATTACTTGAATGAGAGCCTTTAATGTTGTTTACATCAGTAGACAGCCTTGGAGTTGATCCCTTTTCCATCTTATTAATAATCCATCAAGTAATAAAAAGAAAATCTTAGTGTTCTCATGATTCCATGTTTGTTCCTTACTTTTAGTTTTGATTGAAAATACATAGCACAAACTTTGTTAACAGTTTCATCACATTTTCTATAAATCTTGAATTTTTTTCCAAAATACTCGGCTACTGGTAAGCATAATATTTTCAAATTTCCTCTTTATGTTTCAGTGAGATGCGATTTTAAAACACTACTAGTGTGTTCGTTATAAATTTTAAATGACAAAAATGGAGAAGTGGTTGATTGACAAACAAAATTTGCTTGTTGCAATTTGTTGCTGCATCTTACTGGCTGATAATTTTATTCACTACTGTCACCAAAGAAACAATCAATTTTGGAAACAGCAATGCTGGGACAACCTTTCTAACCACTACTCCAGGCCTCATCCAGTCATCTGTCTATAAACACGTTTAAAGAACATAAAGGTTTCAAATGAGTGGTATAAAGCTTATCAATACAAAATGTAGACATATACACAGAGCAAAATCTTTCAACATGGCTTTGTTATACCAACATTGATTAAAGACAAGGTTGTGAAAGCTTGAATAATACAAAAGTTTACAATGCAATAAATATATAGTTAATTGCCTAGATCAAAGAACGATCCTTGTGAATATGTAATTTTTATTTATATTCTGTACGAGTAAGTAATACTTTGTTGGAATGTTATCATGCACCTAATAGTATAAACCTTATTTTTGAGACTGCCTTGGCTTGTGGCATACACTAAAAGATATGTACAGCAGCTTTCATAAACATTTTATTGCACCCTTTCGGTGCTAAGATGGTTCATCAAATTATGGTAATTTATCTACAGTAAACAATAAGCAAGTGTTACCTATATCCTCGGATCTCCCTTCTCCCATGGGGAGGAGGCCAGACAGGAAGGAAAAAAGGCAATGAAGTAAAATTATTCTGTATTCATTCGTAAATCTGTTCATTTCTTCTGCGGAAAAAAATTTACTAAACATAAATGATTTATTTCCCCCGTTCTCTTGTGCACTACTCAAAACAAGATTTGAAACATGGTCCCCACCTGTAAGAAGAAAAAACTAATTAAGACAGTAAGGAATGTAAATGTTCTGACAGAATAAAACAGGAACCATTTTCCCCAGGTACTGCGAAAAAAGCACCATAGTTCAATACAGTACCGAGCAGAACTTTCTTTCAGATTTGAATTTTTACCACAATTGCCTGTAATCTCGTCATCTGATTGGCTAATTTGCCATTGTCGATAAGAGTCTAAACAATGCTGTATTGCTGTACGCGCCATGCTCGCGTCAATTTGTCACGCAATGTAGTAGCCAATCAGGAACGTTTATTTTGGGAAATAAACAAATCATACTGCGAGAAAGTTATAGACAACGCTTACTCTCTCTTTGTGTCATGATTTTGGTCACCCTTTCAAAAGAAACACTTTCTTTGGAGTTTAATATCGTGGTAAAAAACAAATCGAAAGTGGTTCAGCGTTGTCTGTACTCTTATCGACAACGATATTCGCCATCACAGTGGTCAAAATTTGTTGTGGACTCAACCTGCTTCGCCTCGTGAGTCCACAACATTTTGACAATACAATGCAATACACATTTAATTGACCGCTCCCCATAGGTGCTTTTCAGGGCCAATGAAACACAACAGCAACATCTGTTAAGAATCCCAACTGGCCGGAGGCAAACTAGTTGGCTATCTACAAGTGCAGCTGGGAAGTTGAACCAGGGACTACCAGAATCAAATTCAACGAGTGGTCAGAACGGGTCTTTTTTTTACTGGGCCACACTGCCTCTCTTTGACCACTGTTGTAACGCATATCGTTGTCGATTAGAAAACAGACAACGCTGAACAACTTTCGATTTGTGAACTCGAACATAGAGATTCAATACCGCACCTCCTAATTCAGTTCCCGGAAAGTTACAATAGTTTTTAGAAGTTAGACAAGACGACACAATGACGAAAAAGATTAATAAACCTGAACATGCAATTTTAAATGACGTTTTCGTTACCTTCGCGTCGCAGATCTTAAACTTCCTAACAGGGAGCTTAAACAGCGACAACGGCGACGGCAACGAGAACGTCACAAATTTGCATGTTTAGCGGGCAAAACCAATAGCTTTGCACGCCCTGCACGTGTGCTTTTCACTTTTCTCTATTTCTTTGCCGTCGTCAGCAAAACAACAACGTGAAATAGCCAAATTTGAGGTTTTATGAAGAACGTTAGCATATGAAGATAAATTTTCATTTTCTCCCCTAATTTAACCGCCGTTCCGACCAGTGCCATTTTTGAGGAATTACCACACCTTTGTCATATTAAGAAGTTTGAAATAATCACGAAGTGATTACAATAACCTGAATTTATATTTTGAAATAACGTTCTCGTTGCCCTTGCCGTCGTCGTTACTTAGGTTCTCTTTTTAGATTTGAAATTCGAACATAACAAACTCTCATCCCTGCTCTCGATAGCTCTACTTTGTTTCCGTACTCAGAAAATCTAATTGCGCGTGAATATAGAGCAAAAAATAACAGCACATAAGGCCGCTTGTTGCGAGCTGCAGCTCACTAGCTGTCGGCACATCTGTACTAAAAGTAAATGCTTGTTATTTATATTTCCCCCGGTTTATTTCTACTTAAATAAAAATCTAGCGGAAACGACAACCCTTTAGAATCGTTTACGGCAGTCTGATTCAACATCGCTTGAACTGAACTGCAATACAACCTCCTATAGCCCTTTCTTATTCGTATAAACACTCGCCACATCCGCCATCCTGTTTTAGGATGTATTTAAACCAATCAGCCTGTTCGTATGAATGGGCCAATCTGGAATGATGTTATTTTAGCCTCGCCCAGGGTCTTCTCCCGACGAGCCGCCCCTTTGAAAATCGTTGAGGAGAAGGCCCTGGAGACGAGGTTGCAGTTTGGTGTTATCCCTTAGTAGCAGTTTGAATAGTGAATAAACACCTCTGGTGGAAACTCAAGCTAAAGTTCTCGCTAATCCCGGGTTTTATTACAAGTTTTCCCCAATCCACGGTATATTGCAATATCATATTCAAAACTGTTTTATCCGATTCCCTGATGAATCAGGAATTGATATCAGCGAAAGCTAGGAACGAAACCAAAATAAAAGCCACATCGGGACTCATTGCACTGTTGTCGTTTAATTACAGTTGTGTAATGTTGCCAAGTACACCTCTTAAAGTAGTATTGAGATAATTTAGTACTACTTTAACGTAGCTTTGAAAAATGTTTCTAATGCGTTGCTTTCGATGCTTTTATTTCCAGAGGTCTTCATGACAATGAAATAAGTGAACTCAGAGCTCACAACTTAAGCAAATATTAAATTACTTACTTTAGGTACATTTTTGTCACATAAAAAATAAGATTTCAAATCATCTCTAATTAAATCAAACATTTCTTCTACATTTGATGAGTCAGAATGTACCTTTACTTTTGAATTGTGATACATTTATTTTTCATCTGCTTCCCATTGATTGGTATCTTCTCTATATTTTTTAAAGTAAATAATTTTTTTGTGAATGGTAGTATTTTTTGTTTTTTCTTTCTTTGAGATGAAAGTTGGTTGGATTTTTTCTTTTTTCTTCTTTAATTGTTGGTGACTTTTATATTAGTTCAATCAAATCCATACTTCTTTGAATAACCTCGAAGAGCGCTTTTCCAGTGATGGTTGTTCGAGAACCTTCTTCCTCTTTCTCTTCCTCTTCACCTTCTATGTTATCAAATTTAAGGTTTAAAGTTCTCTGTTTCTCCCTTTTAGCTTTTCCAGACTGATAGCCAAGTTCGTCCTTCAACCTCGTTCCCAGGGTCTACATTGTCATCGAGGACAGACCCTGGTTGGGTCTGGTCACGTGTCTGCCAAAATCTGGGGAATCTTTTGAATGCCTGTTTGGGGAGGGGTGGCAGTGTAAGCCCTGTCATCGTTGCGAGGAAGGGAATCACAACGCATTTGATTTTGTGGCCAGCCGACCGCTTTCGCCCTGTTGCGGGTCAAAATATAACAATGACTCGAGCAGAATTACGTGCCTAGTGTTTCTTCTCCAGGGGCCGAGTCCAAACCTTGGACCTGGGGCACTTGGGAGTTTTGTCACTTGACTGATAGGACCTTTCGTAGAATATGTGCTGTTCCCTTTAATGTTGTCTTCTGAATTTCCCGGAGGTTAATGTTTCCTGGAATTTCCCTCCTAAGCTTTTCTGAGCCTTTCTTAACCACTCCTTCTTGCATTCTAGAGTAAAACTTGTATCTTTCAAAAGGAACATTCTTCAGCGGCTGGGCAATAAGCAGCAAAACTCTCTAACACCGACTGTATTCTGTCACGGTTATCATCGCTAAACGTGAACGTCAAGAAAAAATGTCTAGGTTCGGCTCCTCGATCACTGTCAACAACGTCGCAATCTGTACGATCTCGGGTTCCTGATGCAATTTCATAGCTACCGAATAATTTCTCCATGCTTGCTCAAATTCCTTCCACCTTTCTGCCGCGTTTGAGTCCTGAATATCAAGCGATGCTGGCGGTGGTAGAGCAAATAAGGCTCCACTTCTCGCGCCCGAAATATCCGAAGACGAACTCGAAGACTGCTCAGCTCGCCCGCCTCCCAGCATTTCAGCAAAGATAGTTTACGTAGGTTGACGGTAACCTGATACAAGGAAACGGACGGTGCAGTAACGGACAACTCACATTATAACAAGCAGCAACCAAAAACTATTTAATGCAAATACTCGATCAACTTTTATACACAGGTTCATACATACATACATACATACATACATACATACATACATACATACATACATACATACATACATACTGATTTGACGTGGAAATACACTTAGCTTGAGAGCTAGTTTACAGATATTCCACTCAATAACTAATGAAAACCTAACAACTAAAGGCTGGTTTCCAAATAGTCGTCCCTGTCGCTAGAATCGTCTCTGTCGCTTGACAAGAGCTTCCCGTGGTGAAAAACGACAGACGCGATTGAAGCGATTCTTGCGATACCTTGGTTTCCATTAAATCGTTTGTATCGGATCAAACGATAAAAAAGACTGGCACTAGGAATTTTTTTGCCGACTAAATCAAAATTTAAATGGCGGCAGTCAATCGAAGAACAAGACTTTTGGCTTGTTATTTGCTTCTCCGTTTTATTTTGCGAAGAAGAAGAGAGAGAGAACATCGAAGAAAGCATCGGTTTTGGGTTCGGCCGATATTCCCTTCCCGACCCAGAAGGCACGCTTTTCACTTTCTTCAGATAGCGTGTATAACTAGTGCGAATGTTCTTATACTTCTTCTCTTCTCTTCTTCTCTGCAGTAAGACCGAATTTCTGGCCAATCGTTTCTCAGGCGTTTTCTCTGGTTCTTCTGTTCTTATAATCCTTCGAAAATTTGTTATAAAGACATTCATACCGCTGTATTTCTTCCATAAATGTAGAGGTGTTATTCGAGTTGCTTGCCGTCATTTTGAAGCGTGTATATGGACGTGAAGTAAGAAATCATGGGATATGTCCCAACGCTTCTGTCGCTTCTATCGTTTGAACCCGGTTTCCATTAAAAGTATGCGATCGCTTGAGAGTCTTTTCCGGTCGTCTCTGTCGCAAGGATAGAACTCGAGTCTATCTCGGACGACTGATCGTTTCTGTCGCAAGGATCGTCCCGGGATCGTCCCTGGTGATCGCTAGAGCGTTTCCATATGATCGTCCCTGTCGCTTCCAAAAATTTGAAGCGACAGAGACGATTGTAACGACAGGGACGACTATTTGGAAACCGGGCTTAACAACGCTAATATCACATGGGTTAAAATTACAAATTAAATACTGATTAAAAACCTTTTTAAAACTGTTATTACAATATTACCGCCGCAATCAAAAAATACTATTAAAACTAACGTTACAAATCTACTAATCCCCGAAATTTAACGATCTAAATCTGTTTATTATTTCTTTGGTGCCCGCTTTTATTCTAATTTCATTTGAGAGTTCATTCCATTTCTTGGCTGCAAAATATCTCCATGACTTGACTCCATATTTGGTGGTGTTAACTTAAGGTAAAGATAAAGCATATTCTTGGCGCCTAAGATTGTACTTAAATGAGCGTAAATTAATAAGTTTCGTAATTGCCCGTGGTGCTTTGTTCGATATGCTGTTATGTATTGTCAGTAACATGTCTTGAATTCTTCGAGATTCCATGGAGGGTAGTCTTATCCTTTTCAAGAGATGCTGATAAGATTCATGTCAAATAGTCAAAGCGTAACGATGGTATTTGATAACATGCACGAGCATTCGTCACAGTGCTACTTTCTCAGTTTAAGTTTAGATTGTAAGAATGCAGGAACTTTCTTGTATGATGTAAGTAAACATCAAGACAAGCCGTATAAGTGTGTTTTACGATAAATTCACGTCACAGTTCTTTCTTTCCTCTTTGTCTGTTTCGCTTTTTATAATTTTGAATAGAAATTAACTAAAAAAAGAAAAGGTTTTGTCCGACGCGGACTTCCAAAGCTAAAACAGCTGCAAGTTTATCACTATGCAGTCAAGTTATGGATGTGTTCACTGCAGATAGAATTGCGTTAAGGAAAAATAATAATAAAAGCCTTTTCGCCATAGAGATCTCAAACGCTCTTCCAATTTAAGAACAATTTAAGTCAAAAACACAGTATTGATACCTAAGGCCTTCCCTTTTTTTTTCTCCTTTTCGCGTCGTCCGACCGACCCAAATTTTGGGCATTAAAAAAAAAAAAAAAATTGGTTAACGACGTTTTTAACCCTTTAACCCCCGAGGGGTTCCCCATTGACGAGTAAAATCGTCTGGCGTTAGACAGAGTAAAATCTATAAGTGCCATTTGGCACTATCGGGGCTGAAAGGGTTAAGCCATTTTTATGTCGCACAGGAGTTTCGGTGGTTGATCCTTTTTCGCAAGCTGTCTTAATTTTGCCACAACATCCGCCAACTTTTCCGCCATATTGATTTTGGGTTCACGTCTTGTTGTTTTCCTGGCTCCACAGCTATGATGCGAGAGTACCAGGCCTCCGATTCCGAGAATGCTTCTGATTTTTTTTTTAGGTTTTTTTTTTCAATCCGACCGACCGACCCAATATCAGGAAACGCATTCGACGGTAAACAAAAAAAAAAGAGGGATGGCCTAATGGTAATGTCGTCCACTTTCGTTTGATATTACCGCTCTGAGATCTAAGCCGTTATGATTCCCCTGGGAACTTATT